>NC_084984.1:377812-407812 GCF_963691925.1 Scomber scombrus | reverse complement strand
GAACATTTAGAAACATTTAGAGACATTTAGGAATATTTAGGAACATTTAGAAACATTTAGGAACATTTAAGAACATTTAGGAACATTTAGAAACATTTAGAGACATTTAGAAACATTTAAGAACATTTAAGAACATTTAGGAACATTTAGAGACATTTAGAGACATTTAGAAACATTTAGGAATATTTATGAACATTTAGGAACATTTAGAAACATTTAAGAACATTTAGGAACATTTAAGAACATTTAGAAACATTTAAGAACATTTAGGAACATTTAGAAACATTTAGGAACATTTAGGAACATTTAGAAACATTTAGGAACATTTAGAAACATTTAGGAACATTTAAGAACATTTAGGAACATTTAGAAACATTTAGGAACATTTAGAAACATTTAGGAACATTTAGGAACATTTAGAAACATTTAGGAACATTTACAAACATTTAGGAACATTTAAGAACATTTAGGAACATTTAGAAACATTTAGGAACATTTAGAAACATTTAGGAACATTTAGGAACATTTAGAAACATTTAGGAACATTTACAAACATTTAGGAACATTTAAGAACATTTAGAAACATTTAGAGACATTTAGGAACATTTAGGAACATTTAGGAACATTTAAGAACATTTAGAAACATTTAGGAACATTTAGAAACATTTAGAGACATTTAGAAACATTTAGAGACATTTAAGAACATTAAGAAACATTTAGAAACATTTAGGAACATTTAGGAACATTTAGAAACATTTAGGAACATTTAGAAACATTTAGAAACATTTAGAGACATTTACGAACATTTAGAAACATTTAGAGACATTTACGAACATTTAGAAACATTTAGGAACATTTAAGAACATTTAGGAACATTTAGAAACATTTAGAAACATTTAGAGACATTTACGAACATTTAGAAATATTTAGGAACATTTACGAACATTTAGAAACATTTAGGAACATTTACGAACATTTAGAAACATTTAGGAACATTTAGAAACATTTAGGAACATTTAAGAACATTTAGAAACATTTAGAGACATTTAGGAACATTTAGAAACATTTAGGAACATTTAGAAACATTTAGAGACATTTAGAAACATTTAAGAACATTTAGGAACATTTAGAAACATTTAAGAACACTTAGGAACATTTAGAAACATTTAGGAACATTTAGGAACATTTAGAAACATTTAGGAACATTTAGGAACATTTAGGAACATTTAGAAACATTTAGGAACATTTAGGAACATTTAAGAACATTTAGGAACATTTAGAAACATTTAGGAACATTTAGGAACATTTAGGAACATTTAAGAACATTTAGGAACATTTAAGAACATTTAAGAACATTTAGGAACATTTAGAAACATTTAGGAACATTTAGAAACATTTAGGAACATTTAAGAACATTTAGAAACATTTAGGAACATTTAGGAACATTTAGAAACATTTAGGAACATTTAGAAACATTTAGAGACATTTAGGAACATTTAGAAACATTTAGAAACATTTAGGAACATTTAAGAACATTTAGAAACATTTAGGAACATTTAGGAACATTTAGAAACATTTAGGAACATTTAGGAACATTTAAGAACATTTAGAAACATTTAGGAACATTTAGAAACATTTAGGAACATTTAAGAACATTTAGAAACATTTAGGAACATTTAGGAACATTTAGAAACATTTAGGAACTTTTAAGAACATTTAAGAACATTTAAGAACATTTAGGAACATTTAGGAACATTTAGGAACATTTAGAAACATTTAGGAACTTTTAGGAACATTTAGAAACATTTAGGAACTATTAAGAACATTTAAGAACATTTAGGAACATTTAAGAACATTTAAGAACATTTAGAAACATTTAGGAACATTTAGAAACATTTAGGAACATTTAGGAACATTTAGGAACATTTAGAAACATTTAGGAACTATTAAGAACATTTAAGAACATTTAGGAACATTTAAGAACATTTAGGAACATTTAGAAACATTTAGGAACTATTAAGAACATTTAAGAACATTTAGGAACATTTAAGAACATTTAAGAACATTTAGAAACATTTAGGAACATTTAGAAACATTTAGGAACATTTAGAAACAGTAAAGTTGTGTTTGTATATTTTGCCTCTCAGGAATGTCGATGGCCGTTCCCGGCTCCTTGGTTTCCCCCCCCCGCGTCTCGCTGCAGGTGGCGCCCCCCCCTGGTCACTCGGTGCTGCTGGTGTCCAACCTGAACCCAGAGGTCAGAGGTCACGCTCACAGTCACACAGCAGCCGACCAATCAGAGCGCTGCAGTTCATCACATGACTTTATTAACACTGTTTTTTCTTCGCAGAGCGTAACGCCCCAATGCCTCTTCATCCTGTTCGGTGAGGAATCAATCAATCAATCAATCAATCAGTCAGTCAGTCAGTCAGTTAATCAGTCAGTCAATCAGTCAGTCAGTCAATCAGTCAGTCAGTCAGTCAATCAGTCAGTCAGTCAATCAATCAGTCAGTCAATCAGTCAGTCAGTCAGTCAATCAATCAATCAGTTAGTCAGTCAGTTAATCAATCAATCGATCAGTCAGTCAATCAGTCAGTCAGTCAATCAATCAGTCAGTCAGTCAGTTAATCAATCAGTCAGTCAATCAATCAGTCAGTCAGTCAATCAGTCAGTCAATCAATCAATCAGTTAGTCAGTCAGTTAATCAATCGATCAGTCAGTCAATCAATCAGTCAGTCAGTCAGTTAATCAATCAATCGATCAGTCAGTCAATCAATCAGTCAGTCAGTCAGTTAATCAATCAGTCAGTCAATCAGTCAGTCAGTTAATCAATCAATCGATCAGTCAATCAGTCAGTCAATCAATCAGTCAGTCAATCAATCAGTCAGTCAGTCAGTTAATCAATCAGTCAGTCAATCAGTCAGTCAGTTAATCAATCAATCGATCAGTCAATCAGTCAGTCAATCAATCAGTCAGTCAGTCAGTTAATCAATCAGTCAGTCAATCAATCAGTCAGTCAGTTAATCAGTCAGTCAATCAATCAGTTAGTCAGTCAATCAGTCAGTCAGTCAATCAATCAGTCAGTCAGTCAGTTAATCAGTCAATCAATCAGTCAGTCAGTTAATCAGTCAGTCAATCAGTCAGTCAGTCAGTTAATCAGTCAATCAGTCAGTCATTCAATCAGTCAGTCAATCAGTTAATCAGTCAGTCAATCAGTCAGTCAATCAGTCAGTCAGTCAGTCAATCAGTCAGTCAGTTAATCAGTCAGTCAATCAATCAGTCAGTCAATCAGTCAGTCAATCAATCGGTCAGTCAATCAGTTAATCAGTCAGTCAATCAATCAGTCAGTCAATCAGTCAGTCAATCAGTTAATCAGTCAGTCAATCAGTCAGTCAGTCAGTTAATCAGTCAGTCAGTCAGTTAATCAGTCAGTCAATCAATCAGTCAGTCAATCAGTCAGTCAGTCAGTTAATCAGTCAGTCAATCAGTCAGTCAATCAGTCAGTCAGTCAGTTAATCAGTCAGTTAATCAGTCAGTCAATCAGTCAATCAGTCAGTCAGTCAGTTAATCAGTCAGTCAGTTAATCAGTCAGTCAGTCAATCAGTCAGTCAATCAATCAATCAGTCAGTCAGTTAATCAGTCAGTCAGTCAGTTAATCAGTCAGTCAGTCAGTGAATATAAGTGTACATTAAATATTAAAGCTGCTTTTGTATTTTCAGGCGTTTACGGCGACGTGCAGCGAGTTAAAATCCTTTTCAACAAACAGGAAAACGCTTTGGTTCAGATGAGCGACGGCACGCAGGCGCAGCTCGGTCCGCTAACTACGTTATCTAATCATTATTAAACATTTACGTTTTACATATTTTATATATATTATATTTGTTATTATATTTATTTACTATTATATTTATTATTATGTTTATTTATATATTTATTATGTATTTATTTATATTATGTGTTATGTTTATTTGTATTATAGTATTATATCAATTTATATTTTATTTATTATTATATTTATTTACTATTATATTTATTGTTGTTTATTTATATTTTATTAATTATTATATTTGTTATTTTATTTATTTATTATTATATTTATATTATATTTATTATTGTTTATTTATATTTTATTTATTATTATATTTCTTATTTTATTTATTTATATTACATATAAAAATAATAATCATTTTTAATTTTTATATTGTTCTCGTCCCAGCGATGAGTCACCTGAACGGCCAGCGTCTCCATGGAAACGTGATTCGGGTGACGCTGTCCAAACACCCGGTGGTGCAGCTTCCTCGGGGGGGGGCGGGGCAGGACGAGCAGACGCTCACACGAGATTTCTCCGGCTCCGCTCTGCATCGCTTCAAGAAACCCGGATCCAAAAACTTCAACAACATCTTCCCTCCGTCAGCGACGCTGCACCTGTCCAACATCCCGTAAGTCCCACAATGCCCCATAATGTCCCACAATGTCCCATAATGCCCCATAATGCCCCACAATGCCCCACAATGCCCCATAATGCCCCACAATGCCCCTGAATGTCCCACAATGTCCCATAATGCCCCACAATGCCCCTGAATGTCCCACAATGCCCCTGAATGTCCCACAATGCCCCACAATGTCCCACAATGCCCCACAATGCCCCACAATGTCCCACAATGCCCCTGAATGTCCCACAATGCCCCACAATGTCCCACCATGTCCCACCATGTCCCATAATGCCCCTGAATGTCCCACAATGTCCCATAATGCCCCATAATGCCCCACAATGCCCCACAATGCCCCACAATGCCCCATAATACCCCACAATGCCCCATAATGCCCCTGAATGTCCCACAATGTCCCATAATGCCCCACAATGCCCCACAATGCCCCTGAATGTCCCACAATGCCCCTGAATGTCCCACAATGCCCCACAATGTCCCACAATGCCCCTGAATGCCCCACAATGTCCCACAATGCCCCACAATGCCCCACAATGCCCCACAATGTCCCACAATGCCCCTGAATGTCCCACAATGCCCCACAATGCCCCACAATGTCCCATAATATCTCAGAATGTCCCATAATGCTCCTGTGTTGTGTCTTGCTGCAGCTCGACGGTCGGTGACGACGTCCTGAAGGATTTGTTCTCGTCCGCCGGATTCACCGTCAAAGCCTTCAAGTTTTTCCAGTAAGTCAAATAAAATCATTTTTACTTCAAACTTTTTCTATTTGAAAAATGTTTAAATTTCCCAAAAGAAAGAAATTTTTTTATCGCAACATCAAAACTGTTGAAAACTTAACGGATCAGCTGATGTGGAGCTGAAAGGTGATGAAGGTCAAAAGTTAAATAAAGGAGAGAAATGTATTTCATGTTCAGGAAGTGACATCATCAGCTCACTCTGCAGAGATTAAACTAAAAGGTTGAATATGAGAAGATATAATAATAATAATAATAATAATAATAATATATAATACTTTATTACAGTATTATCACAACAAACAGAACCACGTGAAAACTACGTTGTTATGTTTCTTCATATTTAGAATAATAAAAGATCAAATAAAACAAAACGACCCGTTTTCTCTGAGACTTGGTGATGTCATCACGGCAAGAGAGCAATAAAGTTAACTAGAATATAAATGCTCTCCGTGTCAGTTTGAGTTTTTAAAATGTTAATGATTATTATCTGAAGCCCATAAGATGCTAAAATAAAACTCTTCTACCTCCGACCCCCACCGAGGTCACACAGACCTCAGTGTGCTGAAAGAACAAACAGCTGTTTCCTGTTTTAATCCCTGAGTCTGATGTCACTTCCTCTGATATCACAGGAAGGACAGGAAGATGGCGCTGATGCAGCTGGCGTCGGTGGAGGAAGCCATCGAGGCTCTGATCGCTCTGCACGACCAACAGCTGGACCACAACCAGCACCTCCGGGTCTCCTTCTCCAAGTCCACCATCTGACCTTTGACCTTTGAGGCCCCAGACTGTCAGCAGAGTTAAAACAAGCAAACTTAAAGTCAAACTCCAGAAACAACACAAGGTGTTTCCTTCTCTGTGCCCCCCCAACATATATATACATATATATATATATATATATATAAATATACATATATATATACATATGTGTATATATGTATATCAGGATCAGTGAGGTTTTTTAGTGTCCATGTGGTTTAGTCAAATTTAAAAGGGTTAAAAATATGAAAATAAACGTTACACCATTTAATATAAAACCAACACAACCTGATGCCCCCCCCCCCCACTACTGCTAGTAACAGTAAAAGTACCAATACTGCAGTATGACCGCTGACATTTTGGGGCCTCTGTTTCCCTCCTGACCTTTGACCTCTGGAACCCCCCCCCCCCCAACACTTCAGGGCTTCTGATTGGCCCCCAGTCAGAACCAACGGACCAATGGGAGAACCCCGGCGACCGATGAACTTTCTGTGCCTACAAACACTCTGACATCATCGTCGCCATGGTCATGGAGGTCACCATCATCACCATGGTTACGGAGGTCATAGAGCACATTCCTGAGCAGAGTGCACGGTAGCGATGCATTATGGGTAGTGGAGTCCAGCTGCTGCTCAAAACTCAAAACAAAAAAAATCACAAATTAAACGTTTTAATTTTATAATCAAGTTTAAATTTATCAGTTAAAAGCAAAAATTACAAATTAAAAATAATTTTGAATTTTTTTTTTCTCTTTTTAAGATTTTTTTTTTTTTGGTGATTTTAAATTTTTTACAAACTTCTGAATCTAAAGACATTTTTTTGCGGATTATAAAAACCTTGGGTGTTGTTATTATGGGATGTTGATGACGTGCCTCTCACGCTGTCGTCTGATTGGCTGAGTCGTTTTTTCTTCTGTGCCTTATTTCTTCTTCTTCTGCTGGTTTTTGGTTTTTTTACGTGGCGTTCGGTGGCGGGTCGCCGTTTCTCCGACTTTGGATTTTTTGTAGGATTTTTCCACGTAGTTGGATAATCGTCATGGTAACCGTCGTCCTGTGGGAGGGTTTTATAATCACGAATGTATTTATACTGTAAGCCCCGCCCACCTGTCGTACCTGCGTGTGTGTATTTAAACGTGTGTGTAACCGTATCTGTGTGTGTGTGTGTGTGTGTGTCAAGCTGAGCAGTGATTGGTCGATCTTCAGCAGATGTCCCGCCTTTTTTTCTATTAAAAACATATTTAATTCAAATTGTTTGTTTTTTGTTTTTCTGTTAAGGAAATGTGCTTTTATTTTGAAGAGCTGTTTACGTTGAACAGGAAACAAGCCAAAAAACACAGGAAGCTGCAGACGCCCAGTTTGCCCTCTGACCTCTGATTAAACTTCCTGTTTGTGTTCAGTTTGACAATTTTTTCCTATAAAGTTTTAAAAAAGATGTTAATATTTCTGGGAGTGAAGCTGTTCCTGTGACCTTTGACCTGCGACTGTTCCTGTGACCTTTGACTGTTCCTGTGAAGGTTCCTGTGACCTTTGACTGTTCCTGTGACCTTTGACTGTTCCTGTGACCTTTGACCTGCGACTGTTCCTGTGACCTTTGACCTGCGACTGTTCCTGTGACCTTTGACGGTTCCTGTGACCTTTGACCTGTGACCTTTGACTGTTCCTGTGACCTTTGACTGTTCCTGTGACCTTTGACTGTTCCTGTGACCTTTGACTGTTCCTGTGACCTTTGACGGTTCCTGTGACCTTTGACGGTTCCTGTGACCTTTGACCCTGACAGACTTCTTACAGTTTTAGGTTTTTTATGCTACTGAATGTGAAGCTGGGCTCATTATTATTATTATCAGTTAATTATTATTAACTTTTATTATTTGATTGTATCAAATATTTTTCAGCGTTTAGAGAAACAACTTATTTTGAAAGGGTGACAGGAAGTTGTAGCATGAATTACTGAAAACAACAAATCACCCGACGACCAATGGCCATGTTCCGTTCATACAAGCCCCGCCCCCTCTACAACAAACCACGCCCACTCCAAAAAGTCGACTTTGAATGAATAAAACTTTATTGTTCCTGTGTTGACACAATCCTCACCTGTGATTGGTCGGTTCGCAGACTACAGCAGATCATTAAAAAAACAACAATAAACAAAATCTGACGACAACAAGGGGGAGGGGGGGGGTTCGTCCGACTGGAAGGTGATGTCATCAACCAAACCCCCCCTACACCCCCCCCCCCCACTGAGCTATGCTAACAGCTAACGGTAAAGCAACACACACACAGAAATGGCGGTTAGTTTTAGTGTTTCCTGTTTTGGTCCGTTTGTTTGTTTTGTATGAAATGTTTCGACCGTGTCAGAATACTGGAATTACCTCAGTGCTGAAATCTGAAACTACTCTTTATTTATTTATTTATTTCTTGGTCGGGGAAACTAAAAAAACAAAACAGCGTGTTTCCATGGCAACGCTTTAACTCACTGTGATGTCACTGAGACGTTCAGTCTTCTCATGTATTGTAATAAATATCTTTTCATTCATTCTTCTTCTGTTTTTTTTCCTGATTTTGTAAATAAAAAAATGAAGAAAAAAAATCTCGTTTATGAGACTTTTTTAATTTTTACATTTTTTAATTTACAAAATATCAGTTTGATCATTTTTAATCAAAGACGAAAAAATTGAAAATGAAATGTCTTTATGGTCTGTCTTCCATAAAATTATTTTTTTTTTCATTTTTTAAATTTTTATTTATTTAAAGACAAAAAACAAATCAGCCAATCACGAGATCCGTCTCCTCATTGGCTGAAATCTTTTCATATTTTTGTTTTTTACGCTAAAGCTGCAACAATCAAAACTGTTTTTACATTTAATAATTAAGAAGAAACATTTTCTCCTGAATGTGACGAAGCGAGATCATCTTCATCATCTTCATCAGGATCTAAATGTTTAATTAATTAATTAATAGTTTAATTAACATGTAATTTCTGGATGCTGGACGTCACAAACAGGAGAAAATATTTGTGCTTCTGTTCAAATAAACGACTGAATAAAGTTTTTTTTAACGCAGCTCAGAAATTATTTATGCTTTTTTTCTCTCGTAAAACCCAGCTGAAAAACGTTAAAATACGAAGAAACTCAAAGATCAGCAACACGTCGCGCTGCTGCAGCCTGTTTGATTGACAGCTGTCACTCAGACTTAACGAGCTCGTTAAGCTAAGCGTAAACAATTATTTTAATTTTCTTCAAAAAACAAAAAAAACAAAAACATGAAACATTTTGAAGCCAGCAGAAAAAACCCATCATCAGCCAATCAGCACAGAGAAATGTAAATCCTCTCCTCTGATTGGCAGATTTCTGATTTGAGAGGCGGGAGTTATCAGTTCCGATCAAAGATCAGACGATTCAGTGCGATCTCTCACTCCGACCTGTTTTTCCTTCTTTCATCATTATCGGCTTCTTCTGGCATCGTTTAGTTTTAGCACCAAAAAAGAAACATAAATAGTCTCACACACTCACACACTCAAACACTCACACACTCACACACTCACACACTCAAACACTCACAGTAACACACACACACACACACTCACAGTAACACACACACATCAGTTGTTCTCATATAAAACAGAAACATGAATGTCAGTCTCTCTCTGGGATCCTCTCCGTTCATTGACGGGAGGATGAGGATGATAAGTAGGATGGAGAGGAAGGTGCAGGCGGTTGCCGTGGTAACTAAACATCGAGGATCTCCTCGGCGGTGCCGCCGCAGCGCAGCCGGTAGCGTCCGGTCCTCCAGCTGATGGTGGGGTCCCACAGAGCCGACAGGAAGATCTGCACGGCCATGGACTCTCTGATGAACCAGGCGACGGCGAAGTCCAGCTTAGAGAAGCACAGCGGGCCGCCCTGATGATGTCATCAACAACAACCAATCAGAAACAGCCTTCATCATCTACACACCTGAAGCTGCCTCTGATTTATACTGGCTGAGAAAAACTAATCAATTATGAAAGTAAAGAGTTTGCTCCTTTTGAAGACACCTTTTATTAGTCATTATAAACAGCTGCTATATGGGTCAGTAACTAATAAATGTTGGTAAGATGATGAATTCATAAATCAGTTAAAACTAGTTTTAAAGCAGCATCAGGTTTGTTAAAATGTACATTTAGTATTTTTGTTGGTTTTATAGGAGATAAATTCAGACTGAACTCAGCGGCTCCGCAGCAAGACATCATGGACGTCCGAGTTACGCCCAGTTCAATATAATCAATATATTAAATAAAGATCAATAAGAGAAAACTGCATCAATGTGTAATTAAGGTTTTATTGTTTTAATAATTGTTTTATAAATGGATGAATACAGAAAAAGACCTTAAACAGATCTTAAAAACTAGTTTTAAACGGCATCTTTTATTAGTCAGTATGAACAAGAGGAACGTGGGTCAGTAATAATAAATGTTGGTAAGATGATGAATTCATAAATCAGTTAAACTAGTTTTAAAAGCAGCATCAGGTTTGTTAAAATGTACATTTAGTATTTTTGTTGGTTTTATATCATTTGAAATGACATTTGCACCATTTTGTACCAAAAGTAAGACTGAATGCTCCTGAAAATGTCAAATGGTGTAACCACAAAAGAATGATAAATATTACATATATTATCACCTACAGTGTATTTAAGTGGACTTATACTAATAATGACTTCATTTAAAACATGTAAATGTTTCCTGATCTCCATGGTTACCAGAGTAAATTTAATATGTAGAACAATAGTATTCCATTACCTTTATTTAATATAAAAGTTATAATGTAAGATCATGCCAAACTAGTTGATATGGTGTTTTATTGACTATTTACTGTTTTTAAGCAAGTTGAGTTATTTTGTACAAAGTTTTTATGGTTACACCACTTAGACATTTTTGCCATAATCCTCTAATATATTCTCTCTAAATGGATTAAAAGCAGAAATTTGATGCTGGGTCCACAAAAAAAGAATGTGTGAAGTTATTCATACGTTTATTTTCACATTTTAACCCTTTAAATTTAAACTAAACCTCATGGAGACTAAGAAACGTCACTGATCCAGATATTAAATATTTATAAATAAATAAAAACACACCTGGACTCCAGTCAGCTGGATGTAATCTGATAGAAACCAGGCCAGACAGTGACACATGAAGAACACCATCATGTCCCACCTACACACACACACACACAAACACACACACACAAACAAACAGAATTGTAATAATTCATTGACAGAATATTGACGATCAATAAATGATAAAATATGTTTAAAGGAGGCAGCAGCTGCTCTGTGATTGGCTCAGTACCTGAACACATGATGAGCTGCCCAGCCAATGATGAGGCTCGCCAGGAAACACTCAGAGACCGGCTCCAACACAGTACCAGGAAGCATGTTGATCCTCAGCTTAGTCCACCTGCACACACACACACACATTAATATACACACACCCTGCTCTGATGTCAGAGGTCAAAGTTCAAAAACTAAACTGGTTGCTAAGCTGGTTGCTAAGGTGTTTCCACTCCAACAGGCCGACCAATCAGAGCAGAGTGAGCTCAATAAAACTTTGAATAAGATGTTTTATTTACTAATTATCAGTTTGATCATTTTTAGTCAATGACGACGAAATTATAGTTTTTTATGTCTTCCATAAAATTATTACTTTAAAATTGTATTTATTTGTTGTGTTGTATTTATTGTACAATAAAAATCAGCCAATCACGAGATCTCTCTCCTCATTGGCTGAAAACTTTTCATCATCACCATCATCGTCAGCCAATCAGTACAGAGAACTCCCCTCCTCTGATTGGCTGATTTTTGTTTATAGAGGCGGGAGTAATCAGTTCTTTAATTTAAGAAAAAACAACAACAAACATTCAAATGAAATAAAAGCAGCCAATCAGAGAAGGAGCTGTGAGGTCACCTGATCATCCGAGACTGGAATTGACCAATGGAGTACGAGCCAGAGTTCTGCAGAGCGACCTGCGTTGCCATGGAGAACTTCCATCCTCTGCAGGAGAGAGACCGTTAACACCTTTCATGTTTAAATAAACTTTATTAAAAACACGTCATTAACACGTGCTAGCTGTTAGCATGCTAACCTGTCAGCGATAGCTTTAGCCATGAAGTAATCTTCGGCGATGTATTGGGCGAATGCGACCAATCCGCCGGCCTGATCCAGCACGTCCTTCCTCATCAGACACGACATCCCAGTCACGCACTTTATACCCGTCACGTTAGCAGAGATGTAGGAGCGAGGATGGGAAGTTCCGAAATACACCTGGGGACACGTTAGCGTTAGTAACAGCTGATCAATAACCGCTGATTAATACCTGCTGGTCAATACCTGCTAGTCAATAACAGCTGATCAAAACCTGCTGGTCAATAACAGCTGATCAATAACCGCTGATCAATACCTGCTAGTTAATACCTGCTGGTCAATAACAGTTGATCAATACATGCTGGTCAATACCTGCTGGTCAATAACAGCTGATCAATACCTGCTGGTCAATAACAGCTGATCGATAACAGCTGATCGATAACCGCTGATCAATGACCGCTGATGGATAACAGCTGATCAATACCTGCTGATCAATACCTGCTGGTCAATACATGCTGGTCAATAACAGCTGATCAATAACCGCTGATCAATAACAGCTGATCAATACCTGCTGGTCAATAACAGCTGATCGATAACAGCTGATCGATAACAGCTGATCAATAACAGCTGATCAATACCTGCTGGTCAATACCTGCTGATCAATAACCGCTGGTCGATAACAGCTGATAGATAACTGCTGGTCAATAACCGGGTTATTGATCATGAATCAGCTTATTGATCATGAATCAGCTTATTGATCCTGTATCAGGTTATTGATCATGAATCAGTTTATTGATCCTGTATCAGGTTATTGATCATGAATCAGGTTATTGATCATGAATCAGCTTATTGATCATGAATCAGGTTATTGATCATGAATCAGCTTATTGATCCTGTATCAGGTTATTGATCATGAATCAGTTTATTGATCATGAATCAGCTTATTGATCCTGTATCAGGTTATTGATCATGAATAAGCTTATTGATCCTGTATCAGGTTATTGATCATGAATCAGCCTATTGATCCTGTATCAGGTTATTGATCCTGAATCAGCTCTCTGGTTCTTCTCTAGTTTGGTGTTCTGCTACCTGCAGCCCATCAGGTTCCCAGCTAGTCCAGCTCCTCCGGGAAGGTTTGGGGTTAACTACAGTGTGAAGAGCAGCGAGGAGAAACCAGGACAGCGGCTGAATAAGCGCTGGAAGGTCTAACGGAGCAAAGAACCATCAGAACTGCAGCAGCCACCAAACTGTCTCTACGTTTCCATAGCTGTGTCCCAGTTCAGAGGCTCCGAAGGCGACTCCTTCCGTTAAACGGTCTCGCCTTCGGAGAACTTCCTGGTTGCGTCACCAGATGTTCCCGCTCTTACCGTTACGTCACGATTTCTTCCGCTCAGGCGACAGTAAGAGCGGAAAAACAAAAGGAAGTGAAAGAGTAGAAAGAAAGTTTATTAAATGATTGAGCCAGAAAATTTCTGATTTTATTTTTAGTCTTCCTTGTTCTGGAGGAAGAGGAGAAGCGGCTCCGTCGGCTGCCGATTGTTTTTCAGGACTGAGCAGCGGCGCGCAAAGGATCGTAGCGATGAGTCCTCCAAACAGAGACAAGAAGGAGCCTTCACACAGCGCTGTGACGTAATCAGCCTTCAATGAAGCCCCGGGTTCCTCTCACTGGCTCCTCTAGACCCGATAGGACCACCGGCTCTACCGGCGTTACCGATCCGGTCCTGGTCCTCAGTGTGTCAACATCTGATTTAAATGTTCCAGCTGTGTTTCTGTTCACTTTGTACAATAAAGTTATTTGAAGTTCACATTTTCAGGAGCTTAAAAAACCCATCACATTAGCTTCAAAGGCTAACATGATGCTACATAACAGAGTTAGCACGGTGTTAGCACAGTATTAGCACGGTGTTAGCACAGTGTTAGCACGGTGTTAGCACAGTATTAGCACGGTGTTAGCACAGTGTTAGCATGGCAGCCTCACCTGCTCCAGCGTAGCGGCGAAGCCCTGACGGTCAGCGACGTACGGCAAGCCATGGACCAATCCCACCTTCTCTGTCATCTGATTGGTCATATCTGTCAGGGTGTCGGGTTTCACTGCCACACACACACACACACACACACACAGTTAGCGTTAGCATGGAGGAGTCAGTGTGTGACCCTCCAACAGGAAGTCGTGCTACCTCTGATGCCGCTGTCACAGATCCACACCAGCCCGTATTTGGCTCCTTCGTATCCCGGCATCAGGTTGTTGATCTTTGGGTTGATTCCCACTTTTTTCCCGCCTAAAAAACAGAACCACAGATGCGAACGTTAGCTGATTAGCTCTGAACCAAAGACTGAGGCCAGCTGCTAACGCTAATGCTAACGCTAAGTAAACAAAGCGTCTCCTCACCAATAAACAGTCGAGCGTCCACGTTTGGATATTTTCCCAGAAGTTTCTTACAGACGTCCACGGCTGGATCGTCCTGATCCTGGACACACAGCAGGACCTCATACTGCAACACACACTCAGTCAGTACAGACAGGGGCAATAACAGGGTAACAGGGTAACAGGGGCAGTAACAGGGTAACAGGGGCAGTAACAGGGTAGCAGGGGCAGTAACAGGGTAGCAGGGCAGTAGCAGGGTAACAGGGTAACAGGGGCAGTAACAGGGTAGCAGGGGCAGTAGCAGGGTAGCAGGGTAACAGTTGGGGCAGTTAGCTCACCTTGGGGTAATCCAGGGTAAAGAAGGTCTCCAGGTTGGAGATCAGATTGGGGTCGACTCCTTTCAGCGGCTTCAGCAGAGAAACTCCCAACATCTGCAGGAACGGCTGCTTGACCTCTGACCTCTTCCTGTGGAGGTGGAGACGCCTGCAGGAAGAGGTCAGAGAGTGAGTCTGTGATTGAGAGTGTGTGTGTGTGTGTGTGTGTGTGTGTATGTGTGTGTGTGTGTGAGAGAGTGTGTGTGTGAGAGAGTGTGTCTGTGTGTGTGTGTGTCTGTGTGTGTCTGTGTGTGTGTGTGTGTGTGTGTGTATGTGTGTGTGTGTGTATGTGTGTGTGTGTGAGAGTGTGTGTGTGTGTGTGTGTGTGTGTGAGAGTGTGTGTGTGTGTGTGTGTGCGTTTGTATGCGTGCGTGTGTGTGTGTGTGTGTGTGTGTGTCTGTGTGTGTGTGTAGGTGTGTGTGTGTGTGTGTGTGTGTAGGTGTGTGTGTGTGTGTGTAGGTGTGTGTGTGTGTAGGTGTGTGTGTGTGTGTGTGTGGGTGTAGGTGTGTGTGTGTGTGTGTGGGGGTGTAGGTGTGTGTGTGGGGGTGTAGGTGTGTGTGTGTGGGTGTAGGTGTGTGTGTGTGTGTGTGTGTAGGTGTGTGTGTGTGTGTGTGTGTGTGTGTAGGTGTGTGTGTGTGTGAGTGTGAGTGAGTGTGAGTGTGTGTGTGTGTGTGTGTGGGTGTAGGTGTGTGTGTGTGTGTGTAGGTGTGTGTGTGTGTGTGTGTGTGTGTGTGTGTGAGTGTGTGTATGTGTGTGTGTGGGTGTAGGTGTGTGTGTGTGTGTGTGTGTGTGTAGGTGTGTGTGTGTGTGTGTGTGTGTGTGTGTGTGAGCAGTAAACACATTGTAAAGTGTTTCAGATTAAACATTACATAAATTGATCCTTTTAAATCTCGACAGACTGGTTCACTCTGTGTGTGTGTGTGTGTGTGTGTGTGTGTGTGTGTGTGTGTGTGTGTGTGTGTGTGTGAGTGCGTGTGTGTGTGAGTGCGTGTGTGTTCAGTTTGTCATCTTCAGGATTTCAGAATCTGATTTTACAACATTACAAAATCTGTGAAGGTATTTAGTGAGTCACCTTCTGAACCAGTCGGGGCAGGAAAACCTCAGGTTGCTTCATATCACACTCCTACACTATAGTTACTCTATATTACTGCAGTATTATAATAGTTACTCTATATTACTGCAGTATTATAATAGTTACTCTATATTACTGCAGTATTATAATAGTTACTCTATATTACTGCAGTATTATAATAGTTACTCTATATTACAGTATTACAGCAGTATTACAGCAGTATTATAGTAGTATTATAGTAGTATTATAGGTATTATTACAGTAGTATTACAGCAGTATTATAGTAGTATTATAGTAGTATTACAGCAGTAATTATAGTAGTATTATAGTAGTATTATAGTAGTATTACAGCAGTAATTATAGTAGTATTATAGTAGTATTATAGTAGTATTACAGCAGTAATTATAGTAGTATTATAGTAGTATTACAGCAGTATTATAGTAGTATTACAGCAGTATTATAGTAGTATTATAGTAGTATTACAGCAGTATTAAAGGTAGTATTACAGCAGTAATTATAGTAGTATTATAGTAGTATTACAGCAGTATTATAGTAGTATTACAGCAGTATTATAGTAGTATTATAGTAGTATTACAGCAGTATTATAGTAGTATTACAGCAGTATTAAAGGTAGTATTACAGCAGTATTATAGTAGTATTACAGCAGTATTATAGTAGTATTATAGTAGTATTACAGCAGTAATTATAGTAGTATTACAGCAGTAATTATAGGTATTATTATAGTAGTATTACAGCAGTATTATAGTAGTATTACAGTATTATTTTACTTATTATTACATCCAAACACTCAGTTAAATGTTGTTACGTGTTTAATTAAAGAGTGTCTAACAACAGTCCAATAACACCATGTTTGTGTCTCTAACATGTAAACAGCGTCTGCTCAATTCATCTTTATTACTCTGCTGATGTTTATTTCAGGAAGCAGCTGATGCTAACGAGCTAATGCTAACGGGCCAAAGCCCAGAACTGACTAATAAACACACACAGCTCCGTTATAAACGCTCACACCTGGATAATAATGTGTTTATTAATAACATCAGTCTGTTTCCAGGAGTTACACGGAGCCCAACTGCCGTAGCTAAGCTAACAGCTAACAGCTAGCCGCTAACGAGGAAAACGCCCAACAGCTAGCAGCTAGCAGAGAGCCGGTGTTACGATCTAACTGGTGACCGTGTTAACTGGTGACTGTCTCACATCTTAAGGTGAATGAGTCTTCTGAACACAAACATTGATTTGTGAACTTACATTAATGGGTTAGATACTTAGACATTAAAACACAGATGAGTATATATTTAAAAAAGGATTAAACCAGAAAGGCTTTTTAAGAGAAGTCACAAGTTAACACGGTCACCAGTGAGACCGTAACAGCTAGGGCTGACAGTTACTATAATGTTAGTTTAATGTAATTATAATGTTACTATAATGTTATTATAATGTTATAATAATGTTACTATAATGTTATTATAATGTTATAATGTTATAATGTTATAATGTTAGTTCATGTTTGAGTGAGGAAGCAGCTCAGGTAGAACTTACACATAGATGATGGACATGAGGTGCATCATCCACAGCACGCAGAACAGGATGAAGCCGAACACGGCCAGACCCTGCATGGCGAGCTCCAGCAGAGCCATGCCGGGACCGGGGAACCGGGGAACCGGGGAGGGGGAGCCGGGGAGCCGGGGGGCCGGGGGAGAGAAGCCCTGGGTACCGGGGCCGGGGTCCGGGCTACCGAGAGCTCGGCTCAGTTCAGGCCGAGGATCCGCAGCTGACAGCGGGGAGCGAGCAGCGGGAGTGTCCGGGTCAGGAGCTCCGGCGGAGGGGACACAGAGACGCGGGGCCTCGGTGCTGTTGTCCGGGTCACGGTGCGGAAAACCAGCAGGTTGACAGCAGACCGGCTGACGGTCAGCTGACCTACCGGAGAGAGGCGGGGGAGTACCGGCCACTTCCTGTCTGCTTCTTCTGCTGCTGCTCTACTGACGGAGGGAACACGAAATGTCTCATTACCGCCACCTGCTGGATCTAAACTATATATCTATATGTACACACACATACAGAGAGATAGAGAGCAATGTAAACAAACAGTCTAAACCAGTTCAGCTTGGTGGTCAGACTGGTTTTATGTTATTATTAATGATCAGACTGGTTTTATATTATTATTAATGGTCAGACTGGTTTTATATTATTATTAATGGTCAGACTGGTTTTATATTATTATTAATTGTCAGACTGGTTTTATATTATTATTAATGGTCAGACTGGTTTTATATCAGCTTCACATTATGGGCTGTGCTTTATTTGTTTTACTGTGACTGGTTACAGATAAGGTTCTCCTCCCTCTGAGGTCAGTCAGCACACAGGCTGGACTTTGATTTGTTGAACTTTTCTTCTCTTCAGTGTGACTCAGTGCACTTTGTGTTTTTATTATTAATGTAAATAAACAAAGAATGAAAATCCAAATAAAGAAACACGCAACTAATGGGGCACTACTTGGCTCCATCAGGGATAGTACCTGGTACCTGCTGCTCCATCAGGGATAGTACCTGGTACCTGCTGCTCCATCAGGGATAGTACCTGGTACCTGCTGCTCCATCAGGGATAGTACCTGGTACCTGCTCCTCCATCAGGGATAGTACCTGGTACCTGCTCCTCCATCAGGGTTAGTACCTGGTACCTGCTGCTCCATCAGGGATAGTACCTGGTACCTGCTGCTCTATCAGGGATAGTACCTGGTACCTGCTGCTCCATCAGGGATAGTAACTGGTACCTGCTCCTCCATCAGGGATAGTACCTGGTACCTGCTGCTCCTCCATCAGGGATAGTACCTGGTACCTGCTCCTCCATCAGGGATAGTACCTGGTACCTGCTGCTCCTCCATCAGGGATAGTACCTGGTACCTGCTGCTCCTCCATCAGGGATAGTACCTGGTACCTGCTGCTCCATCAGGGATAGTACCTGGTTCCTGCTGCTGCTCCATCAGGGATAGTACCTGGTACCTGCTGCTGCTCCATCAGGGATGGTACCTGCTGCTCCATCAGGGATAGTACCTGGTACCTGCTGCTCCTCCATCAGGGATAGTACCTGGTACCTGCTGCTCCATCAGGGATAGCACCTGGTACCTGCTGCTGCTCCATCAGGGATAGCACCTGGTACCTGCTGCTCCATCAGGGATAGTACCTGGTACCTGCTGCTCCATCAGGGATAGCACCTGGTACCTGCTGCTCCATCAGGGATAGCACCTGGTACCTGCTGCTGCTCCATCAGGGATGGTACCTGCTGCTCCATCAGGGATAGTACCTGGTACCTGCTCCTCCATCACGGATAGTACCTGGTACCTGCTGCTCCATCAGGGATAGTACCTGGTACCTGCTGCTGCTCCATCAGGGATGGTACCTGCTGCTCCATCAGGGATAGTACCTGGTACCTGCTCCTCCATCAGGGATAGTACCTGGTACCTGCTGCTCCTCCATCAGGGATAGTACCTGGTACCTGCTGCTCCATCAGGGATAGCACCTGGTACCTGCTGCTGCTCCATCAGGGATAGCACCTGGTACCTGCTGCTCCATCAGGGATAGTACCTGGTACCTGCTGCTCCATCAGGGATAGCACCTGGTACCTGCTGCTCCATCAGGGATAGCACCTGGTACCTGCTGCTGCTCCATCAGGGATGGTACCTGCTGCTCCATCAGGGATAGTACCTGGTACCTGCTCCTCCATCACGGATAGTACCTGGTACCTGCTGCTCCATCAGGGATAGTACCTGGTACCTGCTGCTGCTCCATCAGGGATGGTACCTGCTGCTCCATCAGGGATAGTACCTGGTACCTGCTCCTCCATCAGGGATAGTACCTGGTACCTGCTGCTGCTCCATCAGGGATAGTACCTGGTACCTGCTGCTCCTCCATCAGGGATAGTACCTGGTACCTGCTGCGTCTCCATCAGGGATAGTACCTGGTACCTGCTCCTCCATCAGGGATAGTACCTGGTACCTGCTGCTCCATCAGGGATAGTACCTGGTACCTGCTGCTCCTCCATCAGGGATAGTACCTGGTACCTGCTGCGTCTCCATCAGGGATAGTACCTGGTACCTGCTGCTCCTCCATCAGGGATAGTACCTGGTACCTGCTCCTCCATCAGGGATAGTACCTGGTACCTGCTGCTCCATCAGGGATAGTACCTGGTACCTGCTGCTCCTCCATCAGGGATAGTACCTGGTACCTCCTGCTCCATCAGGGATAGTACCTGGTACCTGCTGCTCCTCCATCAGGGATAGTACCTGGTACCTGCTACTCCTCCATCAGGGATAGTACCTGGTACCTGCTGCTCCATCAGGGATAGTACCTGGTACCTGGTACTTTTTTAGTACCGTGCCGAGGTTCCAAGCGAGCCTGTACTAAAATGTGACGTCAACAGACTGCTGGCCACTGATTGGTCAGAAGAGTTGTTGCTGGAAGAGTCATGAGCCGTCCCACACAAGAATCAAACCCGCCATTTTTAAATATCGTCACCTACAGATTCGTTTCTCTTCTCTTTGTGTGTGACAAAAAGGCTCAGACCATCACCTCCATGTACTCTATTGTTTATGTGTTTGTGTCGCGTATAAAACAAAGTCACGGCAGTTTAATGCAGCGTTGCTATGACGACCCCGCCCCACGTTGAGGAGGAACTATGAAGTAATGGAGAACCACCTGGCACCAAAACCCAGTAGAGCAGAGTAGAGCTAGAACCGTATAATGGAATAACTGTAGCTGAGACAAGCTAACTCACTAAGTCACTTACAGACTAACTCACTCACTAACAGACTAACTCACTCACTAACAGACTAACTCAGTCACTCACTAACAGACTAACTCACTCACTTACAGACTAACTCAGTCACTCACTAACAGACTAACTCACTCACTAACAGACTAACTCAGTCACTCACTAACAGACTAACTCACTCACCAACAGACTAACTCACTCACTCAGTAATACTTTACATGAAGTGAACTTTAATGGTAGAGAGCAGCTGAGTGTTTGTTGGTCAGTTTTTGTATTTTTATATTTTACTGAGAACAGATTTTAACCTTTAATCTTTTTATGTATCTATGATTCATAAACAAACAAGAACAAACATAAACTCACTGTTTTATTAATAACCTTCAGTTTATTTCCACCAACATGTCAGACTGAAATTCATTGATCATTGATCATTGGTTATTGATTGGCAGGGTGGGGGTCTCGGGCAGCGGTCCAGGGACACTCAGCGTTCTCCTTCCAGCTCGCCTCCTGCGTGTCGTAAACTTCCTGCGAATCACAGCACGAGTTGTTAGCTTTTATTTTTATTTAGTTTGTCAGTTTTTTTTAAATTTTAGTTTAGTTTTAGTGAGTTTAACCTATACCATCCTATACCGTCCTATACCGTCCTCTACCGTCCTGTACCGTCCTGTACCATCCTCTGCCATCCTCTGCCATCCTCTACCATCCTGTACCATCCTGTACCATCCTCTACCATCCTATACCATCCTCTACCATCCTATACCATCCTCTACCATCCTCTACCATCCTATAACATCCTGTACAATCCTGTACCATCCTATACCACCCTATACCATCCTCTACCATCCTGTACCATCCTATACCATCCTTTACCATCCTATACTATCCTCTACCATCCTCTACCATCCTCTACCATCCTATACCATCCTCTGCCATCCTCTGCCATCCTATACCATCCTCTACCATCCTATACCATCCTCTGCCATCCTCTGCCATCCTATACCATCCTCTACCATCCTGTACCATCCTATACCATCCTCTACCATCCTGTACCATCCTATACCATCCTATACATCCTCTACCATCCTATAACATCCTGTACCATCCTATACCATCCTCTACCATCCTCTACCATCCTATACATCCTCTACCATCCTGTACCATCCTATACCATCCTATACATCCTCTACCATCCTATACATCCTCTACCATCCTGTACCATCCTGTACCATCTTGTACCATCCTGTACCATCCTCTACCATCCTGTACCATCCTGTACCACCCTCTACCATCCTCTACCATCCTACCATCCTATACCATCCTATACATCCTCTACCATCCTGTACCATCCTACCATCCTACCATCCTGTACCATCCTATACCATCCTCTACCATCCTCTACCATCCTCTACATCCTCTACCATCCTACCATCCTATACATCCTCTACCATCCTATACCATCCTCTACCATCCTGTACCATCCTATACCATCCTATACCACCCTATACATCCTATACCATCCTACCATCCTGTACCATCCTCTACCATCCTCTACCATCCTCTACCATCCTGTACCATCCTATACCACCCTATACATCCTATACCATCCTATACCATCCTATACATCCTCTACCATCCTATACCATCCTGTACCATCCTATACCTTCCTGTACCATCCTGTACCATCCTATACATCCTCTACCATCCTATACCATCCTATACATCCTCTACCATCCTATACCATCCTGTACCATCCTATACCATCCTTTACCATCCTATACCATCCTCTACCATCCTATACCATCCTATACCATCCTGTACCATCCTATACCATCCTCTACCATCCTATACCATCCTTTACCATCCTATACCATCCTCTACCATCCTATACCATCCTATACCATCCTGTACCATCCTATACCATCCTTTACCATCCTATACCATCCTTTACCATCCTATACCATCCTCTACCATCCTATACCATCCTGTACCATCCTATACCATTCTATATCATCCTATGCCCTCCTCTACCATCCTATACATCCTCTACCATCCTATACCATCCTATACCATCCTCTACCATCCTATACCATCCTCTACCATCCTATACCATCCTCTACCATCCTATACCATCCTATACCATCCTGTACCATCCTCTACCATCCTATACCATCCTATACATCCTATACCATCCATCCATCCATCCATCTTCTTTCCGCTTATCCGGGGTCGGGTCGCGGGGGCAGCAGCCTAAGCAGGGAAACCCAGACTTCCCTCTCCCCAGCCACTTCGTCCAGCTCTTCCCGGGGGATCCCGAGGCGTTCCCAGGCCAGCCGAGAGACATAGTCTCTCCAGCGTGTCCTGGGTCTTCCCCGGGTCTCCTACCGGTGGGACGTGCCCTGAACACCTCACCCGGGAGGCGTCCGGGAGGCATCCTAACTAGATGCCTGAGCCACCTCAACTGGCTCTTCTCAACGCGGAGGAGCAGCGGGTCTACTCCGAGCCCCTTCCGGATGACCGAGGTACTTGAACTCCTCCACTTGGGGCAGAATCTCATCCCCGACCCGAAGGGTGCACTCCACCCTTTTCTGGCTGAGGACCATGGACTCGGTTTTGGAGGTGCTGATTCTCATCCCGGCCGCTTCACACTCAGCGGCGAACCGATCCAGTGAGAGTTGGAGGTCACGGTCTGATGAAGCCAACAGGACCACATCATCTGCAAAAAGCAGTGACCCAATCCTGAGGTCACCAAACCGGAACCCCTCAACGCCCTGGCTGCGCCTAGAAATCCTGTCCATAAAAATTATGAACAGGATCGGTGACAAAGGGCAGCCCTGGCGGAGTCCAACCCCCACCGGAAACGAGTCCGACTTACTACCAGCTATGCGGACCAGGCTCTGACACCGGTCGTACAGGGAACGGACGGCCTGTATCAGGGGGTCCGATACCCCGTACTCCCGGAGAACCCCCCACAGGACCCCCCGAGGGACACGGTCGAATGCCTTTTCCAAGTCCACAAAGCACATGTGGACTGGTTGGGCAAACTCCCATGCACCCTCAAGGATCCTGCAGAGGGTGTAGAGCTGGTCCACAGTTCCACGACCCGGACGAAAACCACATTGCTCCTCCTGGATCCGAGGTTCGACTATCCGACGGACCCTCCTCTCCAGTACCCCCGAATAGACCTTACCAGGGAGGCTGAGGAGTGTGATCCCCCTATAGTTGGAACACACCCTCCGGTCCCCCTTCTTAAAAAGAGGGACCACCACCCCAGTTTGCCAATCCAGAGGCACTGCCCCCGATGTCCACGCGATGTTGCAGAGTCGTGTCAACCATGACAGCCCCGTAAACATCCAGGGCCTTGAGGAACTCCGGGCGGATCTCATCCACCCCCGGGGCCTTGCCACAGAGGAGCTTCTTGACCACCTCGGCGACCTCAGCCCCAGAGATAGGAGAGCCCACACCCGGGTCCCCAGGCCCTGCTTCCTTACCGGAAGGCGTGTCGGTGGGATTGAGGAGGTCTTCGAAGTATTCCTTCCACCGATCCACGACGTCCCGAGTCGAGGTCAGCAGGGCACCGTCACCCCCATACACAGTATTGACAGTGCACTGCTTCCCCCTCCTGAGACGCCGGATGGTGGTCCAGAACCTCTTCGAAGCCGTCCGGAAGTCGTTCTCCATGGCCTCACCGAACTCCTCCCATGTCCGGGTTTTTGCCTCAGCGACCGCCGCAGCCGCCCCTCGCTTGGCCTGCCGGTACCTGCCTGCTGCCTCCGGAGTCCCACAGGCCAAAAAGGCCCTATAGGACTCCTTCTTCAGCGTGACGGCAACCCTCACCGCCGGTGTCCACCAGCGGGTTCGGGTATTGCCGCCACGACAGGCACCGACCACCTTGCGGCCACAGGACCGGTCGGCCGCCTTGACAATGGAGGCACGGAACATGGCTCACTCGGACTCAATGTCCCTCGCCTCCCCCGGTACATGGTCAAAGTTCTCCCGGAGGTGGGAATTGAAGCTCTCTCTGACAGGAGACTCTGCCAGACGTTCCCAGCAGACCCTCACAATGCGTTTAGGTCTGCCAGGTCTGACCGGCATCCTCCCCCACCATCGGAGCCAACTCACCACCAGGTGGTGATCAGTTGACAGCTCCGCCCCTCTCTTTGCCCGAGTGTCCAAGACATGCGGCCGCAAGTCCGACGACACGACTACAAAGTCAATCATCGAACTGCGGCCTAGGGTGTCCTGGTGCCAAGTGCACATATGGACACCCTTATGTTTGAACATGGTGTTTGTTATGGACAATCTGTGACGAGCACAGAAGTCCAATAACAGAACACCACTCGGGTTCAGATTGGGGGGGCCGTTCCTCCCAATCACACCCTTCCAGGTCTCACTGTCGCTGCCGACGTGAGCGTTGAAGTCCCCCAGCAGAATGATGGAATCCCCAGAGGGAGCACTTTCCAGCACCCCCTCCAAGGAGTCCAGAAAGGGTGGATACTCTGAACTGCTGTTTGGGCCATAGGCACAAACAACAGTCAGGATCCGTCCCCCCACCTGAAGGCGGAGGGAGGTTACCCTTTCATCCACTGGGGTAAACTCCAACATACAGGCGCCAAGCCGAGGGGCAATAAGCATTGCCACCCCTGCCCGGCGCCTTTCACCAATGGCAACTCCAGAGTGGACGAGAGTCCAACCCCTCTCGAGAAGACTGGTTCCAGAGCCCTTGCTATGCGTCGAGGTGAGGCCGACTATATCTAGTCGGAACTTCTCAACCTCGCGCACCAGCTCAGGCTCCTTCCCCGCCAGAGAGGTGACATTCCACGTCCCTAGAGCTAGCTTCTGCAGCCGAGGATCGGACCGCCAAGGTCCCCGCCTTCGGCTGCTGCCCAGCTCACACTGCACCCGACCCCTTTGGCCCCTCCTACGGGTGGTGAGCCCACGGGAAGGGGGTCCCACGTTGCCTCTTCGGGCTGTGCCCGGCCGGGCCCCATGGGTGCAGGCCCGGCCACCAGGCGCTCGCCATCGAGCCCCATCCCCAGGCCTGGCTCCAGGGGGGGGCCCCGGTGACCCGCGTCCGGGCAGGGGAAACGAGGTTCCATTTATCTTACTCGTCATAAGGGGTTTTTGTGAGCTACGCTTTGTCTGGTACCTCCCCCCGGACCTGTTTGCCTTAGGTGACCCTACCAGGGGCATAAAGCCCCCGACAACGGAGCTCCTGGGGTCATTGGGACACTCAAACCCCTCCACCACGATAAGGTAGTAGCTCAGGGAGGGGTCCTATACCATCCTATACTATCCTATACCATCCTCTACCATCCTATACATCCTACCATCCTATACCATCCTATACTATCCTGTACCATCCTCTACCATCCTATACATCCTACCATCCTGTACCATCCTCTAACATCCTCTACCATCCTATACATCCTCTACCATCCTCTACCATCCTATACCATCCTATACCACTTTTAAACAAACCCACCTGAACACTTATCTTCAGTTACTGAATCTAAAATCCTGTGATTTTTACATGAATAATTAAAGCTGTGTGTTTATATAATATATAAACACACAGCTTTAATGTGTAGTTTGATTTTCATTGTTTTATATTTTTACTCTTTGTTCAAACAAAAGTTGTTTTTTGCTTTATTTTGTTGTCTGTTCTTTTTTTTTTTGTGTGACATAAGTCCAATGTTACTGATCAACAATCTAAATAAAGTTTAAAAAGAAAATGTCAGCTGTTTCCTGTCAGCTGACTGCGAGCTCTGACTCCACCCACCTTCTTCCAGATGGGGACGCTGGCTTTCAGCTGGTTGATGCAGTGCTGGATCGCCTGCTGGCCGTCGTGGCGATGAGGAGACGAGATCGCGATGGCAACGCTGGCCTCGCCCACCTTCACCCACCCGAGGCGGTGGTGGACGCAGATGTGCGTCACGGTTGGCCAGCGCGCTCTGATGTCATCACACAGCTTCCTGAACTCTGATTGGGCCATTAGCTCATACGCCTCGTACTCTAAACCAATCACCTTCCTGCCGTCACACTCGTCCTCACGGGTCGTACCTGCACACACACACATATACACAAACACACACACACAGACACAGACACAGACACACAGACACACACACAGACACACATACACACACACACACACACACAGACACACACACACACACACACACACATATACACAAACACACACACACACACACAGACACAGACACAGACACACAGACACAGACACACACACAGACACACATACACACACACACACACACAGACACAGACACACACACACACACATACACACACACACACAAACACACACAGACACAGACACAGACACACACACAGACACACACACACACTCACACACACACACACACACACACAGAGCAGATGTTTGTTTACACAGAGACAAATTAAATATCTATCTTGTAATATAAGACTTTAGTATATTTTAATATATTTTAGGATATTTTAGATATTAAAGTAATTTATGTAATGAGCCTTATCTAAATATTCCAACTTTATTTTCAGGACTTTAATTTTTCTCTGAAACCACTGAAGAAGAGATTCTCATTTATTATATTTTAGTATTTACTGAAATGAAAGTTTGTGGATTTAAAGTGAAATCAGAACCTATAAAAACTGAAATGGCTCCACAGGAAGCGCTGCTGACGGCATCCACCACTTCCTGTACAGACAGCCAATCACGGCTCAGCTTGAAGACATTTCTCGGCTCCTCCGACGCCGTCATCTCTGAAACATCACAGAGCTGATCAATAATCAGTAATCAATACGCTGCAAGAGACTTATTGATCAGGATCAACCACTACCATTGTCTGGTTATCCTCCGCTGAGCGGCGGCACCACGGCAACCTCGTCTCCGTCTCCCAGAGTCAGCACCTGGTCACCGATGGCAACGTACTGCTGACGCACCGCCAACACCACCTGATCCTGCAGGAGGCGGAGTCTACACACACACACACACACACACACACACACACACACACACACACACACAATGTGTGTTTTCAGTATCATCAGTGTAACAGTGGTAATGTGACCTCATAGCAGCATGTGTGAATAATAAAAAGCCACCACAGGACAGAACCTCTGGTACACCACAGGACAGAACCTTTGGTACACCACGGGACAGAGCCTCTGGTACACCACAGGACAGAACCTCTGGTACACCACAGGACAGAACCTCTGGTACACCACAGGACAGAACCTTTGGTACACCACGGGACAGAACCTCTGGTACACCACAGGACAGAACCTCTGGTACACCACAGGACAGAACCTCTGGTACACCACGGGACAGAACCTCTGGTACACCACGGGACAGAACCTCTGGTACACCACAGGACAGAACCTCTGGTACACCACAGGACAGAACCTCTGGTACACCACAGGACAGAGGTGTAGTGATGATGTAATGTCAGTGATGGCATCGGTACCTCGGGTGTCGCTGTAGCAACAGAGTCCAAAGTTCCAGGCTACTGATTGGTGTCGGCACGGCAACGAGCTCCTCCTCCTTCACTCCCGTCAGCTCTGCGCTTTTAGCAAAGTACAAAACGATCACCTGAGGGCAGATTATTGATTACTGATCAGTCACCTGGGGACAGATTATTGATTACTGATCAGTCACCTGAGGACAGATTATTGATTACTGATCAGTCACCTGAGGGCAGATTATTGATTACTGATCAGTCACCTGGAGACAGATTATTAATTACTGATCAGTCACCTGAGGACAGATTATTGATTACTGATCAGTCACCTGAGGACAGATTATTGATTACTGATCAGTCACCTGGGGACAGATTATTGATTACTGATCAGTCACCTGAGGACAGATTATTGATTACTGATCAGTCACCTGGGGACAAGTTATTGATTACTGATCAGTCGCCTGGGGACAGATTATTGATTACTGATCAGTCACCTGGGGACAGATTATTGATTACTGATGGTTTGCTGCTTTTTTATCTCATATTAAAATAAATATAATATTTTAACATTTTGGATTGTTAAAATAATTTCTTTCTGTTAAATAATCAATGCAATAATCATAAAGGAACTCACATTAATTGATTAATCATTAGTCCAAACTTATTTTAAAGTTTCTGATGTTCAGGTTTAAATGTCTAAGCTGATCTATGATGTCATCGACCTGTCAATCATTGATCGATCAGGTGACACATGAACAATCAGTTAATTCATTGATTAATGTTCTGATCAGTTTATAATGGTGTCAAACTGACAGCAGATCTGAACACTTTGAACCAATCAAACTATTGATTAACCAGGAAAATAACAAGCTGATCAATAATGAAACAACGGCACATTTTATTCAATAAGTAAAGTAATTAATGAACAGTGTGTCGATTGAGCTTTAACAGCTGACACCCCCTCTCCCCCACGTGCTTCTCACGAGGCACTGACGTCAGAGGGCAACCACCCGCAGGTCAGCCATGACGTCACGATATCAGCTCGTGCAGATCTCCGTCCGGAAATCTCCAAATTTTAACTTTTTCACGTCGTTACGTCTCAAAATTACTTCAAATAACAAGTTAACGTGCTTCACTTGATCAAAGACACACAAGTCCTCAATTCGGCATCGATATCACTGATTAATAACTGATCAATAACTGATCAATAACCCCGCAGACATGCAGACTGATCACATGTTTGAAGCGCAAAGAGACGTTTAAATGAGCCGAAATATGAGCGAAGTCTGGCGGCTTCTAAAAACTAACAAATATCAATCAATCAATCAATCAATCAATCAATCAATATAATACAGTATAAGAAGCATCTCTATACTACAGTATAATAATATATACTGTTATATAGTGAACATTATATTACTTTACTTTACTTTATATTATATTATATTATATCCACATGAGGTGAAATGTGTGTGTTAGTCCCGCATCATGTGGATATAATAATATAATATAATATAATATAATATAATATAATATAATATAATATAATATAATATAATATAATATAATAGTCCCCAATGTTTTTATTAAAATGTTTTTCTTGAAACAACTTTTTATCTTTGTATATTATAAAAGTTTAATATAAACTGTAGATGGACTCAAAGCGCTTTTACACTAATAATAAAGTCACATTCAGACATTAAAGCCTCGTTTATACAGTAATATTTTAATATATAATATAGTTTAATATATATATATATATATAATACACAGTTTAATGTATAGTGTAGTACAGTATGCATTATATTATATTAGTCACATAGTTTAACACTCACGTGTGTCGTCATTAATAAATTTGCAGATTTTTAACTTTAGTAGAAATGTTT
>NC_084984.1:292812-372812 GCF_963691925.1 Scomber scombrus | reverse complement strand
TATTGAGCCATTTTCCTAGTGGGGATATGGGTCCAAGAGACTTTTTAGTGCGTCTTTACACGATACATATGTGTACCGAATTTCGTTTTTCTACGTCAATCTGAATTAAGGGGCTCGATTTTTTCTATATTGTAGGGGGCGCTATTGAGCCATTTTCCTAGTGGGGATATGGGTCCAAGAGACTTTTTAGTGCGTCTTTACACGATACATATGTGTACCGAATTTCGTTTGTCTACATCAATCTGAATCGAGGGGCTCGATTTTTTAAATATTCTAGGGGGCGCTATTGAGCCATTTTGCCTAGTGGGGATATGTGTCCAAGAGACTTTTTTGTGTGTCTTTAGATGATACATATGTGTGCCAAATTTCGTTTGTCTACGTCACTCTGGAGGGAGGGGCTCAATTTTTTTAATAATCTAGGGGGCGCTATTGAGTCATTTTGCCTAGTGGGGATATGGGTCCAAGAGACTTTTTTGTGCGTCTTTACACGATACATATGTGTGCCGAATTTCGTTTGTCTACGTCACTCTGGAGGGAGGGGCTCAACTTTCTTAATCTTCTACGGGGTGCAGTACCCACATTTGGCCAGCAGATCCGAAAAGGCAAAACTCCTCACATCGCCACGCCCAAACCGAATCCCTAATCAGAAAGTTTTTGATAACTTTTCATCTCCAATGTCTCAAGATGTTTCTGAGTGAATTTGAAGTCGGTCGAATAAAATCCCTAGGACAAGTTCGTTAAAATACGACGCGTGGAAAACACCAAAATGGCACGAAATTGGCACTTTTAATTCAAAATGGCCGACTTCCCGTTGGAGTGAGGGTATCGGTCCAAGAGACATTTTAGTCCGTCTTTACACAATACATATGTGTACCGATTTTCGTTTGTCTATGTCAATCTGTGTCGAGGGGCTCAATGTTTTAATAATATAGGGGGCGCTATTGAGCCATTTTGCCTAGTGAGGATATGGGTCCAAGAGACTTTTTAGTGCGTCTTTACACGTTACATATGTGTACCGAATTTCGTTCGTGTACGTCAATCTGAGTCGAGGGGCTCGCTTTTTTTAATTTTCTAGGGGGCGCTAGTGAGCAATTTTTTCTCGCCCATTTTCGCGATCCTTAAAATATCAAATTTTTCGCCGGGTCGGACATGATTGCAAGTTTTGGTGAGTTTTGGGGCACGTTTAGGCTGTCAAAAAGGCGTTTGTTAAGGCAGACCTATAATAAGAATAATAATCTCTACAGATACAATAGGGCCTTCGCACTGTAGTGCTTGGGCCCTAATAATAATAATAATAATTAAAGCTGCGAGCAGCGATGACCGGGCCCAAGCTCCCTCGCCACGCCACTAATGAGCGAGACTTGGCGCGACGCATCTTCTAAGCCAAATGGCAACAAATATCTCCAAAATCGCACATATTTTTCAAAATGGCCGACTTCCTGTTGGGGTGAGGGTATGGGTCCAAGAGACTTTTTTGTGCGGCTTTACATGATACATATGTGTACCGAATTTCGTTTATCTATGTCAATCTGTGTCGAGGGGCTGGATTTTTAAAATATTCTAGGGGGCGCTATTGAGCAATTTTGCCTAGTGAGGATATGGGTCCAAGAGACTTTTTCGTGCGCCTTTACACGATACATATGTGTACCGAATTTTGTTTCTCTATGTCAATCTGAGTCGAGGGGCTCCATATTTTAAATTTTCTAGGGGGCGCTATTGAGCCATTTTTCCTAGTTGGGATATGGGTCCAAGAGACTTTTTAGTGCGTCCTTAGATGATACATATGTGTGCCGAATTTCGTTTGTCTACGTCAATCTGGAGGGAGGGTGTCAATTTTTTTAATATTCTAGGGGGCGCTATTGAGCCATTTTGCCTAGTGGGGATATGCGTCCAAGAGACTTTTTAGTGCGTCTTAACACGATACATATGTGTACCGCATTTCGTTTGTCTACGTCAATCTGAGTCGAGGGGCTCGATTTTTCAAATATTCTAGGGGGCGCTATTGAGCCATTTTGCCTATTGGGGATATGGGTCCAAGAGACTTTTTTGTGCGTCGTTAGACGATACATATGTGTGCCAAGTTTCGTTTGTTTACGTCAATCTGGAAGGAGGGGCTCAATTTCCTTAATCTTCTACGGGGTGCAGTACCCCCATTTGGCCAGCAGTTCCGAAAAGGCAAAATTCCTCACATCGCCACGCCCAAACCGAATCCCTAATCAAAAAGTTTTTGCTAACTTTTCATCTCCAATGTCTCAAGATGTTTCTGAGTGAATTTGAAGTCGGTCGGATAAAATCCCTAGGACAAGTTCGTTAAAATACGACGCGTGGAAAACACCAAAATGGCACGAAATTGGCACGTTTGATTCAAAATGGCCGACTTCCTGTTGGAGTGAGGGTATGGGTCCAAGAGACATTTTAGTCCGTCTTTACACGATACATATGTGTACCGATTTTCGTATGTCTATGTCAATCTGTGTCGAGGGGCTCAATTTTTTAATTTTCTAGGGGGCGCTATTGAGCCATTTTGCCTAGTGAGGATATGGGTCCAAGAGACTTTTTAGTGCGTCTTTACACGTTACATATGTGTACCGAATTTCGTTTTTCTACGACAATCTGAGTCGAGGGGCTCGATTTTTCAAATATTCTAGGGGGCGCTAGTGAGCAATTTTTTCTCGCCCATTATCGCGATCCTTAAAATATCAAATTTTTCGCCGGGTCGGACGTGATTGCAAATTTTGGTGAGTTTTGGGGCACGTTTAGGCTGTCAAAAAGGCGTTTGATTTGACAGAACTATAATAATAATAATAATAATAATAATTAAAGCTGCGAGCAGCGATGACCGGGCCCAAGCTCCCTCGCCACGCCACTAATGAGCGAGACTTGGCGCGACGCATCTTCCAGGGCAAATGGAAACAAACAGCACCAATATCGCAAATTCGATTCAAAATGGCCGACTTCCTGTTAGAGTGAGGGTATGGGTCCAAGAGACTATTTTGTGCGTCTTTAGACGATACATATGTGTGCCGAATTTCGTTTGTCTACGTCAATCTGGAGGGAGGGGATCAATTTTTTTAATATTCTAGGGGGCGCTATTGAGCCATTTTGCCTAGTGGGGATATGGGTCCAAGAGACTTTTTAGTGCGTCTTAACACGATACATATGTGTACCGAATTTCGTTTGTCTACGTCAATCTGAGTCGAGGGGCTCGATTTTTCAAATATTCTAGGGGGCGCTATTGAGCCATTTTGCCTAGTGGGGATATGGGTCCAAGAGACTTTTTTGTGCGTCTTTAGACGATACATATGTGTGCCAAATTTCATTTGTCTACGTCAATCTGGAAGGAGGGGCTCAATTTCCTTAATCTTCTACGGGGTGCAGTACCCCCATTTGGCCAGCAGTTCCGAAAAGGCAAAATTCCTCACATCGCCACGGCCAAACCGAATCCCTAATCAGAAAGTTTTTGATAACTTTTCATCTCCAATGTCTCAAGATGTTTCTGAGTGAATTTGAAGTCGGTCGGATAAAATCCCTAGGACAAGTTCGTTAAAATACGACGCGTGGAAAACACCAAAATGGCACGAAATTGGAACGTTTAATTCAAAATGGCCGACTTCCCGTTGGAGTGAGGGTATGGGTCCAAGAGACATTTTAGTCCGTCTTTACACGATACATATGTGCACCGATTTTCGTTTGTCTATGTCAATCTGTGTCGAGGGGCTCATTTTTTTAATTTTCTAGGGGGCGCTATTGAGCCATTTTGCCTAGTGGCGATATGGGTCCAAGAGACTTTTTCGTGCGACTTTACACGATACATATGTGTACCGAATATGGTTTGTCTACGACAATCTGAGTCGAGGGGCTCAATTTTTTTAATTTTCTAGGGGGCGCTAGTGAGCCATTTTTTCTGGCCCATTTTCGCGATCCTTAAAATATCAAATTTTTCGCCGGGTCGGACGTGATTGCAAGTTTTGGTGAGTTTTGGGGCACGTTTAGGCTGTCAAAAAGGCGTTTGATTTGACAGAACTATAATAATAATAATAATTAAAGCTGCGAGCAGCGATGACCGGGCCCAAGCTCCCTCGCCACGCCACTAATGAGCGAGACTTGGCGCGACGCATCTTCCAGGGCAAATGGAAACAAACAGCGCCAATATCGCAAATTCGATTCAAAATGGCCGACTTCCTGTTGGAGTGAGGGTATGGGTCCAAGAGACTATTTTGTGCGTCTTTAGACGATACATATGTGTGCCGAATTTAGTTTGTCTACGTCACTCTGGAGGGATGGGCTCAATTTCCTTAATCTTCTACAGGATGCAGTACCCCCATTTGGCCAGCGGTTCCTGTTAAATTGCGAAACGGCAAAATTCCTCACATCGCCACGAAGCAACCAAACCAGTAATCAAAAAGATTTTGATAACTTTTCATCTCCAATGTCTGAAGATGTTTCTGAGTGAATTTGAAGTCGGTCAGATTAAATTTCTAGGAGGAGTTCGTTCAAATACGAGGCGTCGAAATCGCCCAAATCGCACATATTTTTCAAAATGGCCGACTTCCTGTTGGAGTGAGGGTATGGGTCCAAGAGACTTTTTTGTGCGTCTTTAGATGATACATATGTGTACCGAATTTCGTTTATCTATGTCAATCTGAGTTGAGGGGCTCAATTTTTTGGGGATTTTCTAGGATGCGTTATTGTATCCAGTAGGTGGCGCTATGGAGCTAACACAGTATTGATACATATTCGTGTTCAGGGCGGGACCTTCTACATGCGTGATTAATTTGGTGTAGATCGGACAATGTCTGTAGGAGTTATAAGGACTTCCTGCTTTTTGGCGAAGGATCAAATGGCGAAGGAAATTGTCGGCGCCGCCACGCCCAAACCGAATCCCTAATCAGAAAGGTTTTGATAACTTTTCATCTCCAATGTCTCAAGATGTTTCTGAGTGAATTTGAAGTCGGTCGGATAAAATCCCTAGGACAAGTTCGTTAAAGTACGGGGCGTGGAAATCGCCAAAATCGCACATATTTTTCAAAATGGCCGACTTCCTGTTGGAGTGACGTCATGGGCGCCCCATACTTTTTTGTTCGTCTGGACATGATACATATATATACCAAATTTCGTTCATGTACGTAAATCTTTCACATTTTTATATTCGTTAGGGGGCGCTATTGAGCCATTTTGCGACGGCCATTTTGGCGAACCATAAAATATCAAACTTTTCGCCGGGTCCGATGTGCGTGCAAATTTTCGTGAGATTTGGGGCACGTTTAGGCTGTCAAAATGGTGTTTGTTTTTTCAGCACAATAAGCAGTACCCCCATTCGGCCAGCAGTTCCTGTTAAATTGCGAAAGGCAAAATTCCTCACATCACCACGAAGCAACCGAATCCCTAATCAGAAAGCTTTTGATAACTTTTCATCTCCAATGTCTCAAGATGTTTCTGAGTGAATTTGAAGTCGGTCGGATAAAATCTCTAGGAGGAGTTCGTTCAAATACGATGCGTGGAAAACACCAAAATGGCACGAAATTGGCAAGTTTGATTCAAAATGGCCGACTTCCTGTTGGAGTTAGGGTATGGGTCCGAGAGACTTTTTAGTGCGTCTTTACATGATACACATGTGTACCGAATTTCGTTTGTCTATGTCAATCTGAGTCGAGGGGCTCCATATTTTGAATATTCTAGGGGGCGCTATTGAGCCATTTTCCAAGTGGGGATATGGGTCCAAGAGACTTTTTAGTGCGGCTTTACACGATACATATGTGTACCGAATTTCGTTCGTGTACGTCAATCTGAGTCGAGGGGCTCGCTTTTTTAAATTTTCTAGGGGGCGCTAGAGAGCCATTTTGCGTCGTTCATTTTGGCGACCCTTAAAATATCAAATTTTTCGCCGGGTCGGACGTGATTGCAAAATTTTGTGACTTTTGGGGCACGTTTAGGCTGTCAAAAAGGCGTTTGATCCGGCAGAACTATAATAATAATAATTTCTACAGATACAATAGGGCCTTCGCACTGGAGTGCTTGGGCCCTAATAATTAAAGCTGCGAGCAGCGATGACCGGGCCCAAGCTCCCTCGCCACGCCACTAATGAGCGAGACTTGCCGCGATGCATCTTCTAAGCCAAATGGCAACAAATATCTCCAAAATCGCACATATTTTTCAAAATGGCCGACTTCCTGTTGGGGTGAGGGTATGGGTCCAAGAGACTTTTTTGTGCGGCTTTACATGATACATATGTGTACCGAATTTCGTTTATCTATGTCAATCTGAGTCGAGGGGCTCCACATTTTAAATTTCCTAGGGGGCGCTATTGAGCAATTTTGCCTAGTGAGGATATGGGTCCAAGAGACTTTTTAGTGCATCTTAACACGATACATATGTGTACCGAATTTCGTTTGTCTACATCAATCTGAGTCGAGGGGCTCGATTTTTTAAATATTCTAGGGGGCGCTATTGAGCCATTTTGCCTAGTGGAGATATGGGTCCAAGAGACTTTTTTGTGCGTCTTTAAACGATACATATGTGTGCCAAATTTCGTTTGTCTACGTCAATCTGGAAGGAGGGGCTCAATTTCCTTAATCTTCTACGGGGTGCAGTACCCCCATTTGGCCAGCAGTTCCGAAAAGGCAAAATTCCTCACATCGCCACGCCCAAACCGAATCCCTAATCAGAAAGTTTTTGATAACTTTTCATCTCCAATGTCTCAAGATGTTTCTGAGTGAATTTGAAGTCTGTCAGATAAAATCCCTAGGACAAGTTCGTTAAAATACGACGCGTGGAAAACACCAAAATGGCACGAAATTGGCACGTTTAATTCAAAATGGCCGACTTCCCGTTGGAGTGAGGGTATGGGTCCAAGAGACATTTTAGTCCGTCTTTACACGATACATATGTGCACCGATTTTCGTTTGTCTATGTCAATCTGTGTCGAGGGGCTCAATTTTTTAATTTTCTAGGGGGCGCTATTGAGCCATTTTGCCTAGTGGCGATATGGGTCCAAGAGACTTTTTCGTGCGACTTTACACGATACATATGTGTACCGAATATGGTTTGTCTACGACAATCTGAGTCGAGGGGCTCAATTTTTTTAATTTTCTAGGGGGCGCTAGTGAGCCATTTTTTCTGGCCCATTTTCGCGATCCTTAAAATATCAAATTTTTCGCTGGGTCGGACGTGATTGCAAAATTTTGTGACTTTTGGGGCACGTTTAGGCTGTCAAAAAGGCGTTTGATTTGACAGAACTATAATAATAATAATAAACACTACGATTACAATAGGGCCTTCGCACTGTAGTGCTTGGGCCCTAATAAACACTACGATTACAATAGGGCCTTCGCACTGTAGTGCTTGGGCCCTAATAATCACTACGATTACAATAGGGCCTTCGCACTGGAGTGCTTGGGCCCTAATAAACACTACGATTACAATAGGGCCTTCGCACTGTAGTGCTTGGGCCCTAATTAAAGCTGCGAGCAGCGATGACCGGGCCCAAGCTCCTTCGCCACGCCACTAATGAGCGAGACTTGCCGCGACGCATCTTCTAAGCCAAATGGCAACAAATATCTCCAAAATCGCACATATTTTTCAAAATGGCCGACTTCCTGTTGGGGTGAGGGTATGGGTCCAAGAGACTTTTTTGTGCGGCTTTACATGATACATATGTGTGCCGAATTTCGTTTATCTATGTCAATCTGTGTCGAGGGGCTGGATTTTTAAAATATTCTAGGGGGCGCTATTGAGCTATTTTGCCTAGTGAGGATATGGGTCCAAGAGACTCTTTAGTGCGTCTTTACACGATACATATTTGTACCGAATTTTGTTTCTCTATGTCAATCTTAGTCGAGGGGCTCCATATTTTAAATTTTCTAGGGGGCGCTATTGAGCCATTTTTCCTAGTTGGGATATGGGTCCAAGAGACTTTTTAGTGCGTTCTTAGATGATACATATGTGTGCCGAATTTCGTTTGTCTACGTCAATCTGGAGGGAGGGGATCAATTTTTTTAATATTCTAGGGGGCGCTATTGAGCCATTTTGCCTATTGGGGATATGGGTCCAAGAGACTTTTTAGTGCGTCTTAACACGATACATATGTGTACTGAATTTCGTTTGTCTACATCAATCTGAGTCGAGGGGCTCGATTTTTTAAATATTCTAGGGGGCGCTATTGAGCCATTTTGCCTAGTGGGGATATGGGTCCAAGAGACTTTTTTGTGCGTCTTTAGACGATACATATGTGTGCCAAATTTCGTTTGTCTACGTCAAACTGGAAGGAGGGGCTCAATTTCCTTAATCTTCTACGGGGTGCAGTACCCCCATTTGGCCAGCAGTTCCGAAAAGGCAAAATTCCTCACATTGCCACGGCCAAACCGAATCCCTAATCAGAAAGTTTTTGATAACTTTTCATCTCCAATGTCTCAAGATGTTTCTGAGTGAATTTGAAGTCGGTCGGATAAAATCCCTAGGACAAGTTCGTTAAAATACGACGCGTGGAAAACACCAAAATGGCACGAAATTGGAACGTTTAATTCAAAATGGCCGACTTCCCGTTGGATTGAGGGTATGGGTCCAAGAGACATTTTAGTCCGTCTTTACACGATACATATGTGCACCGATTTTCGTTTGTCTATGTCAATCTGTGTCGAGGGGCTCATTTTTTTAATTTTCTAGGGGGCGCTATTGAGCCATTTTGCCTAGTGGCGATATGGGTCCAAGAGACTTTTTCGTGCGACTTTACACGATACATATGTGTACCGAATATGGTTTGTCTACGACAATCTGAGTCGAGGGGCTCAATTTTTTTAATTTTCTAGGGGGCGCTAGTGAGCCATTTTTTCTGGCCCATTTTCGCGATCCTTAAAATATCAAATTTTTCGCCGGGTCGGACGTGATTGCAAGTTTTGGTGAGTTTTGGGGCACGTTTAGGCTGTCAAAAAGGCGTTTGATTTGACAGAACTATAATAATAATAATAATTAAAGCTGCGAGCAGCGATGACCGGGCCCAAGCTCCCTCGCCACGCCACTAATGAGCGAGACTTGCCGCGACGCATCTTCCAGGGCAAATGGAAACAAACAGCGCCAATATCTTAAATTCGATTCAAAATGGCCGACTTCCTGTTGGAGTGAGGGTATGGGTCCAAGAGACTATTTTGTGCGTCTTTAGACGATACATATGTGTGCCGAATTTCGTTTGTCTACGTCACTCTGGAGGGAAGGGCTCAATTTCCTTAATCTTCTACGGGGTGCAGTACCCCCATTTGGCCAGCGGTTCCTGTTAAATGGCGAAACGGCAAAATTCCTCACATCGCCACGAAGCAACCAAACCAGTAATCAAAAAGATTTTGATAACTTTTCATCTCCAATGTCTGAAGATGTTTCTGAGTGAATTTGAAGTCGGTCAGATTAAATCTCTAGGAGGAGTTGGTTCAAATACGAGGCGTGGAAATCGCCCAAATCGCACATATTTTTCAAAATGGCCGACTTCCTGTTGGGGTGAGGCTATGGGTCCAAGAGACTTTTTTGTGCGTCTTTACATGATACATATGTGTACCGAATTTCGTTTATCTATGTCAATCTGAGTTGAGGGGCTCAATTTTTTTTGATTTTCTAGGGTGCGCTATTGTATCCAGTAGGTGGCGCTATGGAGCTAACACAGTATTGATACATATACGTGTTCAGGGCGGGACCTTCTACATGCGTGATTAATTTGGTGTAGATCGGACGATATCTGTAGGAGTTATAAGGACTTCCTGCTTTTTGGCGAAGGATCAAATGGTGAAGTAAATTGTCGGCGCCGCCACGCCCAAACCGAGTCCCTAATCAGAAAGGTTTTGATAACTATTCATCTCCAATGTCTCAAGATGTTTCTGATTGAATTTGAAGTCGGTCGGATAAAATCCCTAGGACAAGTTCGTTAAAGTACGGGGCGTGGAAATCGCCAAAATCGCACATATTTTTCAAAATGGCCGACTTCCTGTTGGAGTGACGTCATGGGCGCCCCATACTTTTTTGTTCGTCTGGACATGATACATATATATACCAAATTTCGTTCATGTACGTAAATCTTTCACATTTTTATATTCGTTAGGGGGCGCTATTGAGCCATTTTGCGACGGCCATTTTGGCGAACCATAAAATATCAAATTTATCGCCGGGTCCGATGTGCGTGCAAATTTTCGTGAGATTTGGGGTACGTTTAGACTGTCAAAATGGCGTTTGTTTTTTCAGCACAATAAGCAGTACCCCCATTCGGCCAGCAGTTCCTGTTAAATTGCGAAAGGCAAAATTCCTAACATCACCACGAAGCAACCGAATCCCTAATCAGAAAGCTTTTGATAACTTTTCATCTCCAATGTCTCAAGATGTTTCTGAGTGAATTTGAAGTCGGTCGGATAAAATCCCTAGGACAAGTTCGTTAAAATACGATGCGTGGAAAACACCAAAATGGCACGAAATTGGCAAGTTTGATTCAAAATGGCCGACTTCCTGTTGGAGTGAGGGTATGGGTCCAAGAGACTTTTTAGTCCGTCTTTACATGATACACATGTGTACCGAATTTCGTTTGTCTATGTCAATCTGTGTCGAGGGGCTCAATGTTTTAATTTTCTAGGGGGCGCTATTGAGCCATTTTGCCTAGTGAGGATATGGGTCCAAGAGACTTTTTAGTGCGTCTTTACACGTTACATATGTGTACCGAATTTCGTTCGTGTACGTCAATCTGAGTCGAGGGGCTCGATTTTTTTAATTTTCTAGGGGGCGCTAGTGAGCAATTTTTTCTCGCCCATTTTCGCGATCCTTAAAATATCAAATTTTTCGCCGGGTCGGACATGATTGCAAGTTTTGGTGAGTTTTGGGGCACGTTTAGGCTGTCAAAAAGGCGTTTGTTTAGGCAGAACTATAATAATAATTAAAGCTGCGAGCAGCGATGACCGGGGGCGCTAGAGAGCCATTTTGCGTCGCCCATTTCGGCGATCCTTAAAATATCAAATTTTTCGCCGGGTCGGACATGATTGCAAATTTTTGTGAGTTTTGGGGCACGTTTAGGCTGTCAAAAAGGCGTTCGTTAAGGCAGACGAATAATAATAATAAGAATCTCTACAGATACAATAGGGCCTTCGCACTGTAGTGCTTGGGCCCTAATAATCACTACGATTACAATAGGGCCTTCGCACTGGAGTGCTTGGGCCCTAATTAAAGCTGCGAGCAGCGATGACCGGGCCCAAGCTCCCTCGCCACGCCACTAATGAGCGAGACTTGGCGCGACGCATCTTCCAGGGCAAATGGAAACAAACAGCGCCAATATCGCAAATTCGATTCAAAATGGCCGACTTCCTGTTGGAGTGAGGGTATGGGTCCAAGAGACTATTTTGTGCGTCTTTAGACGATACATATGTGTGCCGAATTTCGTTTGTCAATCTGGAGGGAGGGGCTCAATTATTTAATATTGTAGGGGGCGCTATTGAGCCATTTTGCCGAGTGAGGATATGGGTCCAAGAGACTTTTTAGTGCGTCTTTACACGATACATGGGTTTACCGAATTTCGTTTGTCTACGTCAATCTGAGTCGAGGGTCTCGGTTTTTAAAAATTTCTAGGGGGCACTATTGAGCAATTTTGCTTGGCGCGACGCATCTTCAAGGTCAAATCGCAACAAACAGCGGCAAAATGGAAAATTTGATTCATGTTGTAGTGTATGATTTGGAAAACACACCATGTAAATCTCATGATATTTTTCACATAAGGATGACTTCCTGTGTCCAGTAGGTGGCGCTATGACTAAGAGACAATAATGAAGCATAAATGTGTTCAGGACGGGTCATTTATCATTCATGGAGAATCATCACAGGTTGGCATGGTGTCACAGTAATGGCGTTTGATGCAGACTTTAGATTTTCTTTAACTTAACTTATTTAACTTTTCACCCTAAAGGTCTTATGATACACTTATTAATACTAACCATCATGAAACTTATAGCAATACTAACCCACTCTATATCTCTCTCTCTTCCCCCTTACCTTAAACCAATACCAGTCCTCAGACATCCTTGTATTTGGCCCTCACCGCACCTGAAGTCCCATCCCTATGACTGCCCTTTATTCTTATATTCTTTATATATATATATATATATATATATATATATATATATATATATATATATATATATAACGTGTTGATTTTATTTTTCTGAGGTTTCCACATGTATTTGCTTGTATGTTATATCTTTATACAAGTTTTTGAGAATTCCTCTTTTTTGATTGGTTTGAAATATTAATTTGTGGTTGCCGTGAGAGAATTTCCTGTCTAGATAGATTGATGGAAATCTTAAGTAAGATAGCTGCCTGACAGGTTTTCGCTCTCACATTTCATACATTTTTTGTATTGTTAAAGGCTGTGCTGTAGTAAGCACATATAGGAGGAACTGTTATTTTTTGTCACAATAGTAAACGTGTATGTATTATTCTTATATTGTTTTGAGACTTATGAGTCTCAAAGGGGGGAATATGTAGTGTCTGGATTGTTCTTATCCTGTGATAACTTGAGACGTCATGTCTTTCTTGTATATCTTCCAAAAGCAGATGTTTATTTGGGTTAAAAGTTAAAAGTTAGCCATAAAGGACAGGCCAGAGGCTTTTTCTCCAGACTGACCATTTGTTTAGAAGGTGGAGTTTTGTTATAGAAACTATATATAGTTAGATTGGGACCAGGACTCTCAGATTGGACATATGACACTGATCTCTTTGTAATAAAACCTTTGAAATATACAAGTGAGGCGTGTCAGTGGTGGTTTCCTTCATCAACACATCAAGAATCTACCTATTAAATTACACTTCACTGGTATCAGGTAGAATGGATTGCACGTTAGTTGATTATGTGTATGCAGGAATATTTTTACAATCATGAGGCAGCTGTTGAGTCTAATGTAGTGTTTGAAGTAGACATTGGTGAGTAATCATGTTGTGGATGTAAGGTATATGGTTAGCTGTAAGTGCAAATTAAATGGCTTTGTCTTATAGTTGTAGATATTAGTCTTGTGGTCAGCTGTATGTTCTGTAATGCTTTAATGCATACAACATGGGTCTAAAAGTGAATAATTAAAATCATGAATTATATATTTTTTAAAATGTAATCAAGAAAACTGTATTACAACTGTATTGTATAATATGAAATGACAATTTTCTTACCCATGGTGTGCATGGCTTTATCGATGTTGTATGTGATGTGTTGTTATGTATGTTGTAATTTTAAAAATAGGATTTCTTTTTCCTACATTACAACAGCAGAAGGAGTGGAGAGGGGTGAGACCAGCTGTACACCTCATCACAAGATCGTAGACTCTGTTGATACAGTCAGTCATGCCTTCCATCTCTTGTTGACTATTTTATTGTTCTGTCAGTAATGCACTTTTCTGAAGACCTGCTTCTCTGTGTGTGCAGTTTGCCTCCGCCTGACTCCAGCCTGGTTGGTCCAGCCCCAGTTTCAGCCCTGAGCTCAGGCTTCTGCCCCAGCCCTCGTCCCAGTCTCCCAGTCACCTTCCTGCAATAAAACTATTTTAAAACCAGTTACACTACTTCCTGCCTCAATTTTCTGCAGCCCCTTAACATTCAGTCTTCACAATATGGCATTGTCAAGGTCAAGTTGTTCATTGGGCTAGGCACAGGCCATACAATTACAGCATATTTACATTCATGTTAATGTCATGGAATAAGTGGTGCCATGACAATTTGGTGCAGATTGGAACATGTCTGTTAAAGTTACAGCAATGTCCTGCTTCATGGATGGGATTCTCATCAACCATGAGACATTTGGTGCAGTTTGGAACATGTCTGTTTAAAGTAACAACTTCCTTCCAAAACTTTTTTAAACTTTTAACTTTTGATAACTTTGAATCACACAGGTTTAAAGATCACAATGATCATAAAAGCAAAGTGTGGAAATGGCAAAAAATGGAACTACATAGCTCTAGTCACCTATGTGTGTCTGTGTGTGTCTGAGAGGTCAGAGTAGGTGACACACTGAGCTCCTCCTGTTTCATAAGACAGCACTCACAAGCCAATAGCTGCTTAGGATGAGGCAGTATATGCCTCCAAAACCAATCAGGACATGTGACCAACGACAACGTGGGTTTGATTGACAGCTGTTCCAGCCAATGGAAATTTTCAGTGAAATGAAGTTGATAACCTTTTAGCCAATAATTTGTATGGCTGTTTTAAGAGGTTAAACCTTTGTTTTAAATCACTTTTCAGATCTTTACCACTGGAGATTGGTATTTAGAAGGAAAAAAAGTCAGAAATGTGTTCTTTGTAGTGTATTTTGTCTTTTTTATGTCCCTCATGAGTTTCCTGGGGGGAGAAATGGGTTTTTCTAGTCACTCAAGTCTGAGGTGACATGTCTCCTGTAAAAAAAAGCCTCCGCCATTATCTGTATAGCAGGATTTATGTTCCTCCTTCTTTAAAAAAAAAAAAAAAAGATTCCCGCCATTAACTGTGTGGCGGGAATTGGTGAACAATGGGTTAGCGTTCTGATTGGTTGAATTAATTTTTTTTAAGATTCAGCTCAAGGGGTATAAATAGTTTGCTCGGAGCTCCAGAGGGCGTTGTTCCGCTTTCCCGCCGAACAACTTCACACTGCCTGAGCGAGTTTACACAGACAGAGAGAGCATTGCTGATTTCTTCGACGATTTACCAGGATTATTACTCCTTTTCACCGGATTTTACACATTTCTCTTTGATTAACGCATTTTCTAGGATTTTACTCGTTTTTACTGCTTTTTTTTTAACAGTTTTCCCAGGTTTTTCTTCAGTTTTTCCACAGGACTTTCTTCAGAGATCGTTGGCTTTGAGGACTTTCTTCGAGCTCACAGTAAGTTATTCTTAATTTATCACTTTAAAGGTACAAATTTATACTGATGTGTATCTCTCACAAAGTTGTAGTTATATGTATTTCTAAAAAAAATGTAGTTATTAGACCGGACAGGCTGTTGCTAGCTGCTAGCTAATCGCTAATGCTATTAGTTAGCTAACAGGCTAATGCTATTCCATTCATTTAAATGTTCATGTGCTAACGCTAATGCTATTAGTTAGCTGTTTAGCATGCTAACGGGCTAATGCTATTCCAGTAATTTGCTGGTTCATGTGCTAACGCTAGCATGCTAACTGCAGTCAGTGTGTGTGTGTGTGTGTGTGTGTGTGTGTGTGTGTGTGTGTGTGTGATGGAGAAGATTTTTTTTTGACTCGTCCTGGTTTGCTGTGATATTATTTCTACCTGTTTTACCAGATTTTTATTATTTATTGTATTATTATTGTATTATTATTATTTTTTAAATGTTTTTAAATATAATATATATTATTTTGTTGTCGGTTTTCCTCCTGAAAGTTAGATTGGATGTTTATTGTGTGTTTGAGGAGCTTGATAAGTTATATTAATTGATGGTTTACCGTTTGTTTGTTTGATTGTGATCCGTTTATTGACTATGTAACTTTGAGTGTATTTCGTTTCGTGGTAGCGGACTTTTAAATGACGTTTCAGAGCTATAAATAGCAACTTATCTATTGTATTAATAGCGACATGCTATGTTATGGCTATGAGAGACACTGATTATTGACGTCAGTTTTTATGTTAATTAAGTATGGCTTACAAGATGAATTTAGGCTATTATTGGTTACAGACTGTAGTCACCTGTGTGTGTGTGTGTGTTATATTACGTGATGGTTTGATTGTGATCCGTTTATTGATTGTGTAACTGAGTGTATTTCGTTAGCATTTGTTAGCATTATGCTAGCGGACTTTTACATTACGTTTCAGAGCTATAAATAGCAACTTATCTGTTGTATTATTAGTGACATGCTATGTTATGGCTATGAGAGACTCTGTGATTATTGACGTCAGTTTTTTATTGTTAATTAAGTATGGCTTACAAGATGAATTTAGGCTCTTATTGGTTACAGACTGTAGTCACCTATGTGTGTTATATTACGTGATGGTTTGATTGTGATCCGTTTATTGATTGTGTAACTTTGAGTGTATTTCGTTAGCATTTGTTAGCGGACTTTTACTTAACGCTTCAGAGCTATAAATAGCAACTTATCTATTGTATTAATAGCGACATGCTATGTTATGGCTATGAGAGACACTGATGTTTATTGATTGATGTGTGTGTGTGTGCCGCTGCTACACACACAGCTGGACTGCAGTATTTTGGTGATATGGAGGGTTGTTTCTAATGCTCCTGGTTTGCTGTTGTACCTGCTTTCAGACAGATTTCCACTCACTGTGTGTGTATTATATTAAGTGATGGTTTGATTGTGATCCGTTTATCGATTGTGTAACTTTGAGTGTATTTCGTTAGCATTATGCTAGCGGACTTTTACATGACGTTTCGGAGCTATAAATAGCAACTTATCTGTTGTATTATTAGCGACATATTATGTTACGGCTATGAGAGACACTGATGTTTATTGATTGCTGTGTGTGTACCGCTGCTACACACACACACACACAGATTTCCACTCACTGGGTGTGTGTGTGTGTTATATTAAGTGATGGTTTACTTTTTGTTTGTTTGATTGTGATCCGTTTATTGATTGTGTAACTTTGAGTGTATTTTGTTAGCATTATGCTAGCGGACTTTTTTGATCTAGTTACATGTAATACAGTAATGTAGTCCAGCATAAGTTAAGTTGAAATCAATCCTGTTAAACTGTCTTACTGTGACTTTGTAATTAGCATGTCATTCTATGTTTATAAGCTATGGTCTGTAAAAATTCTAACAAAGGGAGAAATATTCTTTCTTTTTTTTTATTGCAGTGCATGCAATATACATAGATGTTCACAACTGCGTAATTTGCTACCTAAACAGTTAATACTAAGGGTGTTGTTTATTGAGCTTAGTGCATTAAACTTGAGTCTAAATACAATCTCTGCTGCTTTGTTACTGATGTGTTTAAACTTTGTAATCATTTAGATGCCTCGTATGAAGTCCTTCCGCCGTTCCCAGGCCGCCCGGAGGAGAGTGGAGGAGCAGCGCATCGTCATGCTGGGTCGTCAGCATTCTCCCTGTGGCACCCTTGAACGTATGTATTATTTTAATGAATATTTTCCTTTATATGTGGAAGGTGTAAACTGTTTTCTGTTTTGCACAGTTTTCCTATTGGAAATGTGTTATGTTTTGGATATGTTGTGATTGTTGTTGTTTTTATCTTGGCTTTATCTAGGCCGTGGCACCGGCTGGCGCCACAAGGTGGAGAAATGGCCGACCTCTCTGCTGACTGGCCGTCAGCACAAGTTGGTCATTCCAGATGATGCCCCCGGCAAGAAGGTATTATTATTTTTAGAATTTAAGAACAAATAATTTGATCCAAGGAGTAATTATTTCCATTATTTAAAAAATATATATCTTGTGTTGTTTCAGTTGGTTCTTCTTGTCGGTGCCTCGCATCTGCGAAGCTTCGCAGATCGACACGTGCCGATGCCAGAGGGGTGCCTGTCCTTCGCTGTCATGTCGACGCCGGGGGCCTGTGCAGCTCAGTTGAGGACCGAGGTGCTGAACGCTACGGTACCTCGGACCCCTGACTTGGTCTGTCTCATGGCTCCTAGCAACAACCTGACAGCGAGCCGGACAGTGGACGAGGGCCGGGCCGACTTCGCCAAGCTCCTGTGCACGGTCTGCACACGCTGGCCTAAGGTATGCACAATTGTCATTACAATGATTATTATTGCGGTTATTATGATTGGTTGTATAATTACATGGAGGTGGGCTTGGTTTGGTTTGGTCAGCTGTAGGAGAGAGAGGCTGGGAAGGAGCAGCGCCAGGTGAGTGGATTGGTACAGTTGGGCTAAGTTGACTAATCAAGCTCTCCTTTCACACTGTAGTAGGGGCTGGACAGCGTGGTGGCTGCACAGAGAGAGTGGAGGAGCACCGGAGCAGAAAAAGGCTGAAGAGTTGGTTATTGCGGTGGAGAGCCCGGTGCACCTGAGAGCTGCGCAAGTTTTTGTGTGGCAATAAAAAATGTTAATTGAACTGTGTCTGACTAAACTGTGTTGAGGGAATTTATAGTGGCAGCAGCCTGTGCCACATACGAATTTGATTGTAAAAAGAAATGTACTTTTTGTAATAATTTTTTGTTTTATTGTATTTTTTTCTAGGTGATCGTCATGGACTTCGTGCCGCGTTTGGTGGTGGATGAGGAGCTCCAAGGCCACTTCCGGAACGCCTTCAGCCAGGTTGCTGCACGCATGGGTATGTTTTAAAAAAAAAAAGGAAAAAAAATTGCCTTAATCTGAAGTATGTTGTCTCTGAATATTTCAGTAATTCATGTTTTTTTTTTTTTCCTGTAGGTGTCCCGTACATCCATACTGCAGACAACTTCCCCACCTTCCGCAAGGAGCATCTAAAGCTGTGGTGCAGAGACGGCGTAAGTAGAATGCTGTGATATGTTCATGTTTTTGGAGTTGAAATGAGTGTCTTTTGTGTACATTTTATAAAATTGTGATTTATAAATTGATTTTTCATGTGTTGTTTTTGCAGGTCCACTTGAGTGACAAGCACGGGATGCCTGTGCTTGCTGACTTGTTGTGGAATGCCGCCTACACCCAGCTGGCGGTGCCTCCACCAGAGCCCCAGGTGCCTCGCAGGACGTCACCCGGGTCGGCAGCGCCGAGACGCCTTCCACGAGTGGTCGTCAAGGGGGAGATTGTCGCTCCGCGGCAGTCAGACCCCTTCGGCTGGTCACTTGTGGAGGGGCGTGGGAAGGTAATAATTTGATTGAAACTTCATGACAAACAGTAACATTTAGAAACATTTGCGTTATTCATATTTAAATGGTACCTCTTTGTGTAATACAAACGTTTGTCATTACAGAGGCGACGCTCCGGGGAGGAGGGGGAGGAGTCGTGCGGCGCGGGCAAAAGTGGGAAGCTTCAGCAGCCGGTCAGTCTATTTGTGTTCTGCTTTAACTTTATCATTGATATTTTTAGTGATCATATGTGTATTATATGTCAAAGCAAGTTGTCAGTAATAGTCTGTCTCCATTATTATTTCACAGGAGCTGGAGGTGCCCTTCCCACTTAACCCGGTGCGGTTCAGCAGCGCCGTGATGGATGCGTTGGAGAGGGCCGCTCCATCCGATCTGTCCAGCCCTGTGTGCACTGCGCCACCCGGCAAGAAGGTAAGTTATATGCAAATGATATGTGTTGGTTGAGGCTTTATAATGAAGTATATCCCTAGTAACACACTGTAAAATAATTTCAAATTTTAAATTTGATGTTAATTAATATTTTCATGTTTTTCTTTTAGAAACCCCGCGTGGACCGTCAGCCCAAGGCAGCCACTTCCAAGAGGAGACAGGCTCAGCAGCAGGTTAGTAATAGTTTAATGCAATATTTGATTATTTGTAATAAATGACATTTTTGGAAAAAAAATGTGTGGATGGAGTTGGTTAATCATTTTTGGTTTTTCTCCTCTTCTAGGTAAAGGCTGTTGTGGAGACTGCTCCTGTGGAAGTGGTCGTGACGCAGAGGGATGCTCCTGCTGCCTGCGTCACAGGTAAGATTGACCCTAGTTCTAATGCTTGTATCTTCCTGATTAGCCTTAACAGTCATTTATTGATGGAGTTTGAAAACGTGTTTGTTAACCATGTCACATGTGTCCTCAGAGTCATCGCTCCCCAGCCCCGTGGACGTGGTCGTGACGCAGAGGGATGCTCCTGCTGCCTGCGTCACAGGTAAGATTGACCTTAGTTCCTGATTAGCCTTAACAGTCATTTATTGATGGAGTTTGAAAACGTGTTTGTTAACCATGTCACATGTGTCCTCAGAGTCATCGCCCCCCAGCCCGATGGAGGAAGACTTCCCTAGATGCGTCAAAGGTAGGACAGACTTTGATTCTTCCTGTTCAGGTTCAGTGTGTTCGGACACTGATGTTACTGCTGACCACAAGGACTGTACATCTGCTAAGGTTAAATGGGTTAGGGGAAGCTTCCATCAGGGCAATCGTAGATTTAAATACCCAGGGGTTCAGTGTATGCCCATAGCTTTAGCAAGCTTGGCTCAACACACAGTCAACAGTGTTTTCTCGTGGCGGCGTCGCGATTTGGATCATGTTCTCCATCTAGGCGATGACTTGTACGCGTTTTTGCGTGAGGACAGGAGGATCAGTGGTACTTTCGAGGTCTTGTCTGTTCCTGAATTGCCAGGACAACATGTTTTTGACGGGCAGCAGTTTACCTTCGATTATGGTAGTGACTATGTAAGTGGTGTGGTCGATGTAGTTGATGGAGAACTTGTTGAGGCTGGTTTTCACACCTCTCTCCTAAACGGATTGGAGAGGATGCTTGGCAAATATAGCACGTGTTTACTGACCCTGGGTGGTACTACATGCGCCGTTATTAGTCAGAATGGTAGATATGCTGTTGTTGATTCACACGCACGCAACGCTGCTGGAATGGTAGGTCTTTATGGTCGAAGTATAGTTGCGTATTTTAGTTGTGTTAGAGACCTGCATGAGTATGTATGCAATTTGGCTACATCACTCAATGCATATCACGCAGGTTTTGAGATAGCCGGTGTGTGTGTCTTTCACATAGTGTTTGATGATGCTCCTGCTGGTGATGCAGATGTTGTTGTTGGTGATGCTCCTGCTGGTGATGCAGATGTTGTGGTTGTCTGTGGTGATGCTACTGCAGATGAGGTCGTGTCTGTGATAGTTGATGGTGATGCTCCTGCTGATGATGCAGATGTTGTGGTTGTTAGTGGTGATGCTACTGCAGATGAGGTCGTGTCCGTGATTGTTGGTGATGATGCTCCTGCTGATGATGCGGATTTTGTGGTTGTTAGTGGTGATGCTACTGCAGATGAGGTTGTGTCCGTGATTGTTAGTGGTGATGCTCCTGCAGCTGATTCAGATGTTGTGGTTGTTAGTGGTGATGCTACAGCAGCTGATTCAGATGTTGTGTTTGTTAGTGATGAGACATGTAAACAGCTGCAGTTTGATCCCCTCAGTAAGGAGGTTGCCCAGTCGGTTTGTAAACGGGTAAATGTAGAGTTTGAGAAGGTTGAGGTAGTGTCTGTAGGAGTTGGTTTGTTAGGGTCTCCTTGTAAGAAGGAGAACATAGTGGCTGATGGGAACTGTTTCTTTAGGGCAGTGTCTCTAGCTGTGAGTGGAACACAGAAGAGTCATAGGAAGATTAGACTCGCTGTTGTTAAGCATCTAGAGAAGAATGCATCACAATATAATGACATTTTGAGAAGTGAGTATTCTTCAGTGGCAGATTATATCAGGGAGGCAAAGATGAGCTATGTTGGCAGCTGGGCAACAGAGGTGGAAATTCAGGCAGCCGCAGATTGTTTAGGAGTTGATATCTTTACATTTTGTGATGGTAGATGGCTCGAATATAGCTGTAAGTTTAATGGTTTGTCTAGACAGGGGATTTATTTGGAAAATTGTAATGGTAACCATTATGAAACGGTTGTTTGTGTTTTTGAGCCTCAACTGCAGAGGTGTTATGGTTTGTGTAATGTGAGCAGTTCGGATTGTAAAGTTTATGATATGAGACGTCGTAGTGTAGAGAGTTGCTCACTGGAAAGTCCAGCGTGTAAGAGAGTGAAAACAGTTGATTGTGCAGGTGTGAATCGTTATAGTTGTCTTTCAAAGTTTTTGAAAAGTAAGAGGAAAATGAAATATCAGAATAGTGTGCTGAATAGGGAGAAGAAAAATGTAATGCGCAATAAGAAATATCGTCAGAATGTGTTGATGAGGGAGACACAAAAAGCAAAGAGTGTTGGGAAGTATGGACACAATGTTTTGCATCGAGAGAGAGTTAAGGCAAACAGTATTGGGAAGTATAGGGAAAATGTTTTGCATAGGCAGAGAGTGAAGGAAATTAGTCGAAAAAAGTATCATGGTAAACCGGAGCATAGAATTCGTGTTGTAGCAGATACCAAGTTGAAGAGGGTAGATATAAAAGATAAGCAGAAGCAGTTTGATTTTGTGATGGACCAGTTTTTGGATAAGGTTAAAGACGGTCCAGATTTTGTGTGCTCTGTTTGCCATAGATTGTTGTTTAGACGGCAGGTTTTAAATTGTAGAAAAGAGAATTACAGTAAGAATAAGGCATTAGCTTCATTAGCAGATAAGTGTATTAGTGAGGACTATTTACACAAGTGTAGTAAGGACTGTGTAGTGCCGTGTCAGTGGTTAGATTCAGCTAGAGGTCAGTTGTGGATTTGCCATACGTGTAATTCTAAGCTTAATAATGGTGTACTGCCACCTGAGAGTTCAGTTAATAATTTGAAGCTTGATCCTGTTCCACCGGAGTTGGCTTGTTTGAATAGCTTAGAGCAGCATTTAATAGCTTTGCATATACCGTTTATGAAGATGTTGGCTCTACCTAAGGGAGGTCAGAATGGAGTGCATGGACCGGTGACATGTGTTCCAGCCAACATAGTGCAGACGAGTAATTTGTTGCCGCGTTCCAATATGGAGGGGTCTTTGTTGCTTGTAAAGTTAAAGCGCAAGTTGACGTATAAAGGGCATTACGAGTATCAGTTTGTGGATACTATGCGCGTTAGGAAGGCTTTGCAGTATTTAAAAGAAACAAATGTGTATTATAAAGACGTTGAATTTAATGAAGAGTGGCTTAACGCGTTTCTTAGGGAAGAAGATGATGCAGTTGTCGAACCAGAGGTTAGCGGTAATGTAGAAAGTGGGGAAGCTGAAGATGTAGAAGATGAGCTTTTGCATGATAGGCAGCAGCATTGTATGTTTCAGGACACGTGTTTTATGCCTGTTGATATAGGTCAGGAAACGTTAGATCAGTATTATGAGGGTATATTGAATCTTGCGCCTGCAGAAGGTAACAATCCTGTTAAGTTACTTTCTGATCAGGAAAATGAGGCCAAATGTTTCCCAGTGTTGTTTCCTCAGGGTTGTAAAACGTATCACGATAGTAGGACCAGTCCTTTGACGTTGTCGCGGTATTTGAACAACAGGATTTTGCATGCTGACGGTAGGTTTTCTAAAAATGTAGAATATATATTTTTCGGTCAGTATATGTCTGAGGTTCAGCAGGTTGTATCGAATGTGTCGATAGCTCTGCGTAAAGGTAAAGGTCGTCCTTCTAAGAAGGTAGGTGATAAAAGTGTGAAGGATTTAATTAACGACGAGCAGTCTATGAAGAATTTGTTGGAGTTTGATGACGGGTATCGTTTTCTTAAGCCGATCCGAGGTACCCCGGCTTTTTGGCAAGAAGCCCAGCGTGGACTTGTTGCTTCTGTCCGTCAGCTAGGTCTACCTACTTGGTTTTGTTCATTTTCTTCTGCAGATTTGCGATGGACAAATTTACTTGATAGCATTTTGAAACAGGAAGGTAGGTCTCAGACTGCTGAAGATTTAGAGTGGGCAGACAAGTGTGAGTTACTGCGTCGTAATCCGGTCACTGCAGCGAGAATGTTTGATTATCGCTGGCATGTTTTTTTGAGGGAGGTCCTTATGTCCCCCTCAAATCCAATAGGCAAAATTATCGATTTCTTTTATAGGGTGGAATTTCAGCAGCGCGGTTCACCACATGTACATTGCTTGTTTTGGATCGAAAATGCACCAAAAATTGACGAAAACACAGACGAAGAGGTCGTGGAATTTATTGATAAATATGTAACATGTGAGTTACCGTCACAAGATGAGACATTATTGGACACTGTCACATCTGTACAGCAACATTCAAAACGACATTCCAAAACTTGTAAAAAGAATAACACGGCTTGTCGTTTCAATTTTCCAAAAGTGCCATCCACTCGTACATTTATTTCTCGTAGCCCATCAGGGGAAGAGGCCAAAAATAAATGTAAATGCGAGGAATCTGAAGCATGTACATGTGGTAAACGGGATATGAAAAAACCGGATCTGATGAGACGAGATCATGCGGAAGACATAGTGGGCAATATCAAGGCGGCTGTGTTAAAAGAGGAAAATAGTAATCTCACCGTTGAGGAATTGTTGCTGCGTTTGCGGATTAGTCCGGCTACTTTTGAGGCTGCGTATAAACGTATAGCGAAAAAGACAAGTGTAGTGTTGAAAAGGCAGGTTAATGAAGTGTGGATTAACCAGTATAGTAAGCCGCTATTGAAATGTTGGAACGCCAATTTGGACGTCCAATTTGTTGTTGATGCGTACGCTTGCATTGTTTATATTATTTCTTATATCTCGAAGGCAGAGAGAGACATGGGATTGTTGCTAGGCAATGCCCAAAGAGAAGCGTCAAAGGACGGGAACGTTAGTGCAAAAGAGGCATTGAAAAGTTTAGGTAGTGTGTATCTACATAATAGAGATGTGTGTGCTCAGGAAGCAGTTTATAGGTTAAGTAATATGCACTTGAAGGAATTTTCTAGAAAGGTTGTGTTTATACCCACAGGGAATAATATAGTTAAAATGAGTTTACCGATAAATATATTGAGGCAAAAGGCAGAGTCTTCAGATTGTAATGCAGATGACATCTGGATGACTAGCATAGTCGATCGTTACAAGAATAGGCCTAACGATAGCACGTTTAAGGACATGTGTATAGCGACATTTGCGTCGGAGTATCGCGTGGTAACTAAAAATGAAAAGTGCAAGGATCGGATTCAATTAAAGAATGATTGCGGATTTGTCGTTAAAAGAACTAAAACTAAACCTGCAGTAATTCGATATGCGCGCTTTTCTGAGACTAAAACGCCAGAATTATTTTATCAAAGTATCCTGCAGTTGTTTTTGCCGTATCGTTTAGATGAGCAGCTAAAGCCTCGTAATTTTGAAACGTATGCACAGTTTTATAGCAATGCCCATGTTAGATTTAGTGATGGGTCAATGCATTCGGTGAAGGAAGTCGTAGATTTGAATAGAAGTAAATTTGAGATTAATGCCGACGAATTGGATGAGATTCAGGAAATGATAGGTTTAGACGGTGTAGCAGAAGATGCCTGGGGTGAATTGTGTCCAGAGCAGGAGGTGGAGCGTTTAGAGTGTCAGCAGGAACGGGAAGAGAAAAAGAGAGAGCAGGTAGTAGAGGATGATGATGGTGTGAATATTCCAGACTTAGCTGTGAGTAGGGAGCAGGTAGTGCATTTAGAAAAGAGAAATAATGTTATGTGTAGGACTGATGGCTTGGCTCTTATTAGGTCTTTAAATGAGACTCAGCGGTCTGTTTTTTATCAGGTTAGGCAGTGGTGTTTAGATAGGGTTAGAGGCAAGAATCCAGAACCGTTTCATGCTTTTGTTACAGGTGGTGCAGGGACGGGAAAGAGCCATTTAATTAAAGCCATTCAGTACGAGGCTATGAGGTTGTTGTCAACAGTCTGTCGTAATCCTGACAATATTTGTGTGTTGTTAACGGCTCCTACAGGGATTGCTGCGTACAATTTGCACGGAACAACCATTCACAGTACATTTAGCATTGGCAAAGATGTTCGCCTTCCCTACGTACCTTTGGGTGAGGAAAAGGTGAACTCTTTGCGTGCTAAATATTGTGATCTTCAAATTGTGATTATTGATGAAATATCGATGGTTGACCACAGACTGTTGACATACATTCATAGTAGGTTAAGACAAATTAAACAAACAGGTGATCTTGCGCCGTTTGGGAATGTGTGCGTCATTGCGGTTGGAGATTTTTTCCAGTTGGCTCCGGTTAGAGGGAAACCTCTTTATGAAGAGGAACTCGGAGTCAACTTTTGGTCTAGCCTTTTTAAGGTGGTGGAATTGACAGAAATAGTTAGGCAAAAAGATGGTGAGTTTGCGGCGTTGTTAAACCGAGTTAGATCTCGTTCGAAAGGGACCGCGATGTTGAATAGCGACATCGAAATATTAAAACGTTGTGAAACCGGTGAAGTCAGCTCAGCTTTACACATTTTTCCGACGAATAGACAGGTAAATGAGCACAACGATGAGGAATTATTGAAGACATGTCCTGAACATGATGAAATAGAGGCTCAGGACTTTGTCAATGATAAAAAAACTGGTAAATTGGTGTTGAAAAGTGGCCATCATACAAAAACATATAACACGTGTTTAGCTGAAGTGTTGTCGTTGGGTAAGGGTGCACGTGTTATGTTGTGTAAAAATGTGGATGTTTTAGATGGTCTTGTTAATGGTGTGTGTGGTTTTGTGACAGACATTGTCTATTTAGAAAAAAAAAAGTTTCCTCACAGAGTTTATGTGAAATTTGATGACGACAATGTCGGTGCTCAGAGGAGGAAACAGTGTGTGAGCCCGTTAGTTGAAACGGGCTCCATAGGCATTGAAGCAGAGGAAGAAAGGGTGACCAAAAAAGGTGGCTTGCGTCGTCAGTTTCCACTTAAACTTGCGTGGGCTTGTACTGTACATAAGGTACAGGGTATAACTGTAGATAGTGCTGTGGTGTGTCTGAAGAAAGTGTTTTCTGCAGGTCAGGCGTATGTGGCCTTAAGTCGTGTTAGAAATTTGTCAGGGTTGGTGATTCAAGATTTTGATGAAAAGGTCATTTATTGTAAGGATAATATAAAGGATGCAATTCAGAGTATGCCCCAATATTTGATAGAAAATAACATTAGGCACAAATTAGATACAAATACATTGAACGTTTTTTTGATGAACGTACAAAATTTAAGTAAACATGTATCAGATTTGGCTTCATGTACACAGCATTTGCAGCTTAACTGTATTGCTGTGACAGAAACATGGCTACCTGCTGCATCCACAGAAGCGGTAAACATTGAGGGCTTCACTTTTCACAGTAGTCCTCGAAGTGTATCGTATAACAGTGACCATCCAACACTGATTGCACTGCAAGGACAACAACATGGTGGTGTTGGCTTGTACAGTGCAGACAATTTGGCCTCTAATATTATCGAAATGCCACCATTCAATTTAGAATGTATTGTTCATAATTGGCTAGAATATAATCTATTAGTAGCAGTTATTTATCGGCCGCCGTCATATCCCATGTCTCTGTTTAAAGAACATTTAGGTAAATTACTTGATTGGCTACATCCTAAAAGTAACAATATTGTAGTCATGGGAGATTTTAATGACGATCTCTTGAAATCATCAAGTGTCTGCAAATTTCTAGCAGACAAAGGGTTTGGCCAGTTAGTAACGCAGGCGACAACAGAGCAAGGGACCTTGATAGATCATGTTTATGTTAAAACATCTGATTATGAAGTTGAGTGTGAGGTTGTGCCTGCGTATTTTAGTGATCATGAAGCAATTGTTTGCTGTTTTAAACGTAAAAATGTGTATATGGGTTGTGGTGTTTAGGTAATTGTTTCTGGTATGAGGTAGAACGGATTGCGCGTTAGTTGATTATGTGTATGCAGGAATATTTTTACAATCATGAGGCAGTTGTTGATTCTAAATATGTAGTGTGTTTGAAGTAGACATTGGTGAGTAATCATGTTGTGCAAATTGTTGTATCGGACTAATAGGCGGTTGTGTTTTATAGTCATATACTTACGTTATTTTTAAATGGCTTTGTGGATGTAAGGTATATGGTTAGCTGTATGTGCAAATTAAATGGCTTTGTCTTATTATAGTTGTAGATATTAGTCTTGTGGTCAGCTGTATGTTCTGTAATGCTTTAATGCATACAACATGGGTCTAAAAGTGATGGGGTTTTTTTTATGAATAATTGAAATCATGAATTGTATTTTTTTTTTAAATGTAATCAAGAAAACATGTATTGTATAATATGAAATGACAATTTTCTTACCCATGGTGTGCATTAGAGGATGTTTGCATGGCTTTATCTATGTTGTATGTGATGTTGTGTTTTGTTATGTTATGTATGTTGTAATTTTAAAAATAGGATTTCTTTTTCCTACATTACAACAGCATTGCATTGATAAATATTTGGCCCATTGAACCACTTATTCAAAACTGCACTAGTTGCATAGTTTTCCACATTTGGTGAACAAATAAATTTTAGTTGTCATTTTGACATATAATAAAATGCTGTTGCTAATGTAGGTTTTGCTTTACCTACCTACCTACTATGTTTAGCCAAAAAGCAAAAGGCACTGGTAATGGCTACTCCTGGTTTATACTGGGATGGGGTTCAATTCCCTGCGGTGCCCTGCTGATTGGTTTCGTATTTACATGAAAGGTCATATTGTTTTCATTCAATTCGTTGTCTCCAACAACTGTCATTAACTTCCATAACACTGAAAAACCTTGTCAAAACTCTCTCCTGTAGTTGTGCTTTCTCCTCTGTCTCTTCTCTTGTCCTGTCAATTTCTGCAGAAGGAGTGGAGAGGGGTGAGACCAGCTGTCATCGATAATGATTAGTTCTGTACTTTTCTTTTCTGAAGACCTGCTTCTCTGTGTTTGCAGTTTGCCTCCGCCTGACTCCAGCCTGGTTGGTCCAGCCCCAGTTTCAGCCCTGAGCTCAGGCTTCTGGCCCAGCCCTCGTCCCAGTCTCCCAGTTACCTTCCTGCAATAAAACTATTTTAAAACCAGTTACTACCTTGTGTGTCAGTTTTTTTGCACTAGGGTTAACACACCCAGCCCCTTAACATCCAGTCTTCACAACATGGCATTGTCAAAGTCAAGTTGTTCATTGGGCTAGGCACAGGCCATACAATTACAGCATATTTACATTCATGTTGCCAATAAGTGGTGCCATGACAATTTGGTGCAGATTGGAACATGTCTGTTAAAGTTACAGCAATGTCCTGCTTCGTGGTCATCAAAGAACACTTCTTGTGTCCAGTAGGTGGCGCTACGAGTAAGAGACAATATTGAAGCATGAATGTGTTCAGGATGGGACTCTCATCAACCATGATACATTTGGTGCAGTTTGGAACATGTCTGTTTAAAGTAACAACTTCCTTCCAAAAAAAAAGTTTTCTGCATCGCCACAGCAACAGTGTTTGATGCAGACTTTAATGGTGGAAAACACCAAAATGGCACGAAATTGGCAAGTTTGATTCAAAATGGCCGACTTCCTGTTGGAGTGAGGGTATGGGTCCAAGAGACCTTTTAGTGCGTCTTTACACAATACATATGTGTGCCGAATTTCGTTTGTCTATGTCAATCTGAGTCGAGGGGCTCCATATTTTTAATTTTCTAGGGGGCGCTATTGAGCCATTTTGCCTAGTGAGGATATGGGTCCAAGAGACTTTTTTGTGCGTTTTTAGATGATACATATATGTGCCACATTTCGTTTGTCTACGTCAATCTGGAGGGAGGGGCTCAATTTTCTTAATCTTCTACGGGGTGCAGTACCCCCATTTGGCCAGCAGTTCCTGTTAAATGGCAAAACGGCAAAATTCCTAACATCGCCACGAAGCAACCAAATCCCTAATCAGAAAGTTTTTGATAACTTTTCATCTCCAATGTCTCAAGATGCTTCTGAGTGAATTTGAAGTTGGTCAGATTAAATCTCTAGGAGGAGTTCGTTCAAATACGAGGCGTGGAAATCGCCAAAATTACACATATTTTTCAAAATGGCCAACTTCCTGTTAGAGTGAGGGTATGGGTCCAAGAGCCTTTTTTGTGCGTTTTTAGATGATACATATATGTGCCACATTTCGTTTGTCTACGTCAATCTGAGTTGAGGGGCTCAATTTTCTTAATCTTCTACGGGGTGCAGTACCCCCATTTGGCCAGCAGTTCCTGTTAAATGGCAAAACGGCAAAATTCCTCACATCGCCACGAAGCAACCAAATCCCTAATCAGAAAGCTTTTGATAACTTTTCATCTCCAATGTCTCAAGATGCTTCTGAGTGAATTTGAAGTCGGTCAGATTAAATCTCTAGGAGGAGTTCGTTCAAATACGAGGCGTGGAAATCGCCAAAATCGCACATATTTTTCAAAATGGCCGACTTCCTGTTAGAGTGAGGGTATGGGTCCAAGAGACTTTTTTGTGCATTTTTAGATGATACATATATGTGCCACATTTCGTTTGTCTACGTCAATCTGGAGGGAGGGGCTCAATTTTCTTAATCTTCTACGGGGTGCAGTACCCCCATTTGGCCAGCAGTTCCTGTTAAATGGCAAAACGGCAAAATTCCTCACATCGCCACGAAGCAACCAAATCCCTAATCAGAAAGCTTTTGATAACTTTTCATCTCCAATGTCTCAAGATGTTTCTGAGTGAATTTGAAGTCGGTCAGATTAAATCTCTAGGAGGAGTTCGTTCAAATACGATGCGTGGAAAACGCCAAAATCGCACATATTTTTCAAAATGGCCGACTTCCTGTTAGAGTGAGGGTATGGGTCCAAGAGACTTTTTTGTGCGTCTTTAGATGATACATATGTGTACCGAATTTCGTTTATCTATGTCAATCTGAGTTGAGGGGCTCAATTTTTTTGGGATTTTCTAGGGTGCGCTATTGTATCCAGTAGGTGGCGCTATGGAGCTAACACAGTATTGATGCATAGATGTGTTCAGAGCGGTACCCTCTACATGCGTGATTAATTTGGTGTAGATTGGACGATGTATGTAGGAGTTATAAGGACTTCCTGCTTTTTGGCGAAGGATCAAATGGCGAAGGAAATTGTCCGCACCGCCACGCCCAAACCGAATCCCTAATCGGAAAGTTTTTGATAACTTTTCATCTCCAATGTCTCAAGATGTTTCTGAGTGAATTTGAAGTCGGTCGGATAAAATCCCTAGGACAAGTTCGTAAAAGTACGGGGCTTGGAAATCGCCGAAATGGCACGAGTATCCAGTAGGTGGCGCTATGGAGCTAACACAGTATTGATGTATAGACGTGTTCAGGGCGATACCTTCTACATGCGTGATTAATTTGGTGTAGATTGGACGATGTATGTAGGAGTTATAAGGGCTTCCTGCTTTTTGGCGAAGGATCAAATGGCGAAGGAAATTGTCGGCACCGCCACGCCCAAACCGAATCCCTAATCAAAAAGTTTTTGATAACTTTTCATTTCCAATGTCTCAAGATGTTTCTGAGTGAATTTGAAGTCGGTCGGATAAAATCCCTAGGACAAGTTCGTTAAAGTACGAGGCGTGGAAAACGCCAAAATCGCACATATTTTTCAAAATGGCCGACTTCCTGTTGGAGTGACGTCATGGGCCCCATAGACTTTTTTGTGCGTCTGGACATGATACATATATATACCAAATTTCGTTTGTCTACGTCAATATGTCACATTTTTATATTCGTTAGGGGGCGCTATTGAGTCATTTTGCGACGGACATTTTGGCGAACCATAGAATATCAAATTTTTCGCCGGGTCTGATGTGCGCGCAAATTTTTGTGAGTTTTGGGGCACGTTTAGGCTGTCAAAAAGGCGTTTGTTTAGTCGGACGAATAATAATAATCACTACGATTACAATAGGGCCTGCGCACTGTAGTGCTTGGGCCCTAATAAACACTACGATTACAATAGGGCCTTCGCACTGTAGTGCTTGGGCCCTAATAATTAAAGCTGCGAGCAGCGATGACCGGGCCCAAGCTCCCTCGCCACGCCACTAATGAGCGAGACTTGGCGCGACGCATCTTCCAGGGCAAATGGAAACAAACAGCGCCAATATCGCAAATTCGATTCAACATGGCCGACTTCCTGTTGGAGTGAGGGTATGGGTCCAAGAGACTATTTTGTGCGTCTTTAGACGATACATATGTGTGCCGAATTTCGTTTGTCTACGTCACTCTGGAGGGAAGGGCTCAATTTCCTTAATCTTCTACGGGGTGCAGTACCCCCATTTGGCCAGCGGTTCCTGTTAAATGGCGAAACGGAAAAATTCCTCACATCGCCACGAAGCAACCAAACCAGTAATCAAAAAGATTTTGATAACTTTTCATCTCCAATGTCTGAAGATGTTTCTGAGTGAATTTGAAGTCGGTCAGATTAAATCTCTAGGAGTTCGTTCGTTCAAATATGAGGCGTGGAAATCGCCCAAATCGCACATATTTTTCAAAATGGCCGACTTCCTGTTGGGGTGAGGCTATGGGTCCAAGAGACTTTTTTGTGCGTCTTTACATGATACATATGTGTACCGAATTTCGTTTATCTATGTCAATCTGAGTTGAGGGGCTCAATTTTTTTTTGATTTTCTAGGGTGCGCTATTGTATCCAGTAGTTGGCGCTATGGAGCTAACACAGTATTGATACATATACGTGTTCAGGGTGGGACCTTCTACATGCGTGATTAATTTGGTGTAGATCGGACGATGTCTGTAGGAGTTATAAGGACTTCCTGCTTTTTGGCGAAGGATCAAATGGCGAAGGAAATTGTCGGCGCCGCCACGCCCAAACCGAATCCCTAATCAGATAGGTTTTGATAACTTTTCATCTCCAATGTCTCAAGATGTTTCTGAGTGAATTTGAAGTCGGTCGGATAAAATCCCTAGGACAAGTTCGTTAACGTACGGGGCGTGGAAATCGCTAAAATCGCACATATTTTTCAAAATGGCCGACTTCCTGTTGGAGTGACGTCATGGGCGCCCCATACTTTTTTGTTCGTCTGGACATGATACATATATATACCAAATTTCGTTCATGTACGTAAATCTTTCACATTTTTATATTCGTTAGGGGGCGCTATTGAGCCATTTTGCGACGGCCATTTTGGCGAACCATAAAATATCAAATTTACCGCCGGGTCCGATGTGCGTGCAAATTTTCGTGAGATTTGGGGCACGTTTAGGCTGTCAAGATGGCGTTTGTTTTTTCAGCACGATAAGCAGTACCCCCATTCGGCCAGCAGTTCCTGTTAAATTGCGAAAGGCAAAATTCCTCACATCACCACGAAGCAACCGAATCCCTAATCAGAAAGCTTTTGATAACTTTTCATCTCCAATGTCTCAAGATGTTTCTGAGTGAATTTGAAGTCGGTCGGATAAAATCCCTAGGACAAGTTCGTTAAAATACGACGCGTGGAAAACACCAAAATGGCACGAAATTGGCACGTTTAATTCAAAATGGCCGACTTCCCGTTGGAGTGAGGGTATGGGTCCAAGAGACATTTTAGTCCGTCTTTACACGATACATATGTGTACCGATTTTCGTTTGTCTATGTCAATCTGTGTCGAGGGGCTCAATGTTTTAATTTTCTAGGGGGCGCTATTGAGCCATTTTGCCTAGTGAGGATATGGGTTCAAGAGACTTTTTAGTGCGTCTTTACACGTTACATATGTGTACCGAATTTCGTTCGTGTACGTCAATCTGAGTCGAGGGGCTCGATTTTTTTAATTTTCTAGGGGGCGCTAGTGAGCAATTTTTTCTCGCCCATTTTCGCGATCCTTAAAATATCAAATTTTTCGCCGGGTCGGACATGATTGCAAGTTTTGGTGAGTTTTGGGGCACGTTTAGGCTGTCAAAAAAGCGTTTGTTTTCTATAATAATAATCTCTACGATTACAATAGGGCCTTCGCACTGAAGTGCTTGGGCCCTAATTAAAGCTGCGAGCAGCGATGACCGGGCCCAAGCCCCCTCGCCACGCCACTAATGAGCGAGACTTGGCGCGACGCATCTTCCAGGGCAAATGGCAACAAATATCTCCAAAATCGCACATATTTTTCAAAATGGCCGACTTCCTGTTGGAGTCAGAGTATGGGTCCAAGAGACTTTTTTGTGTGTTTTTACTCGATACATATGTGTACCGAATTTCCTTTCTCTATGTCAATCTGTGTTGAGGGGGTGGATTTTTAAAATTTTCTAGGGGGCGCTATTGAGCCATTTTGCCTAGTGAGGATATGGGTCCAAGAGACTTTTTAGTGCGTCTTTACACGATACATATGTGTACCGAATTTCGTTTCTTTATGTCAATCTGAGTCGAGGGGCTCCATATTTTAAATTTTCTAGGGGGCGCTATTGAGCCATTTTTCCTAGTTGGGATATGGGACCAAGAGACTTTTTAGTGCGTCCTTAGATGATACATATGTGTGCCGAATTTCGTTTGTCTACGTCAATCTGGAGGGAGGGGATCAATTTTTTTAATATTCTAGGGGGCGCTATTGAGCCATTTTGCCTAGTGGGGATATGGGTCTAAGAGACTTTTTAGTGCGTTTAACGCGATACATATGTGTACTGAATTTCGTTTTTTTACGTCAATCTGAGTCGAGGGGCTCGATTTTTCAAATATTCTAGGGGGCGCTATTGAGCCATTTTGCCTAGTGGGGATATGGGTCCAAGAGACTTTTTAGTGCGTCTTTACACGATACATATGTGTGCCGAATTTCGTTTGTCTACGTCAAACTGGAGGGAGGGGCTCAATTTCCTTAATCTTTTACAGGGTGCAGTACCCCCATTTGGCCAGCAGTTCCGAAAAGGCAAAATTCCTCACATCGCCACGCCCAAACCGAATCCCTAATCAGAAAGCTTTTGATAACTTTTCATCTCCAATGTCTCAAGATGTTTCTGAGTGAATTTGAAGTCGGTCGGATAAAAGTTCGTTAGTAAGTTGGTTAAAATACGACAGGTGGAAAACACCAAAATGGCACGAAATTGGCACATTTGATTCAAAATGGCCGACTTCCTGTTGGAGTGAGGGTATGGGTCCAAGAGACATTTTAGTCCGTCTTTACACGATACATATGTGTACCGATTTTCGTATGTCTATGTCAATCTGAGTCGAGGGGCTCGATTTTTTAATTTTCTAGGGGGCGCTATTGAGCCATTTTGCCTAGTGAGGATATGGGTCCAAGAGACTTTTTAGTGTGTCTTTACACGTTACATATGTGTACCGAATTTCGTTTTTCTACGACAATCTGAGTCGAGGGGCTCGATTTTTTTAATTTTCTAGGGGGCGCTAGTGAGCAATTTTTTCTCGCCCATTATCGCGATCCTTAAAATATCAAATTTTTCGCCGGGTCGGACGTGATTGCAAATTTTGGTGAGTTTTGGGGCACGTTTAGGCTGTCAAAAAGGCGTTTGATTTGACAGAACTATAATAATAATAATAATTAAAGCTGCGAGCAGCGATGACCGGGCCCAAGCTCCCTCGCCACGCCACTAATGAGCGAGACTTGGCGCGACGCATCTTCCAGGGCAAATGGAAACAAACAGCGCCAATATCGCAAATTCGATTCAAAATGGCCGACTTCCTGTTGGAGTGAGGGTATGGGTCCAAGAGACTATTTTGTGCGTCTTTAGACGATACATATGTGTGCCGAATTTCGTTTGTGTACGTCACTCTGGAGGGAAGGGCTCAATTTCCTTAATCTTCTACGGGGTGCAGTACCCCCATTTGGCCAGCGGTTCCTGTTAAATTGCGAAACGGCAAAATTCCTCACATCGCCACGAAGCAACCAAACCAGTAATCAAAAAGATTTTGATAACTTTTCATCTCCAATGTCTGAAGATGTTTCTGAGTGAATTTGAAGTCGGTCAGATTAAATCTCTAGGAGGAGTTCGTTCAAATACGAGGCGTGGAAATTGCCCAAATCGCACATATTTTTCAAAATGGCCGACTTCCTGTTGGGGTGAGGCTATGGGTCCAAGAGACTTTTTTGTGCGTCTTTACATGATACATATGTGTACCGAATTTCGTTTATCTATGTCAATCTGAGTTGAGGGGCTCAATTTTTTTTGGATTTTCTAGGGTGCGCTATTGTATCCAGTAGGTGGCGCTATGGAGCTAACACAGTATTGATACATATACGTGTTCAGGGCGGGACCTTCTACATGCGTGATTAATTTGGTGTAGATTGGACGATATCTGTAGGAGTTATAAGGACTTCCTGCTTTTTGGCGAAGGATCAAATGGCGAAGGAAATTGTCGGCGCCGCCACGCCCAAACCGAATCCCTAATCAGAAAAGTTTTGATAACTTTTCATCTCCAATGTCTCAAGATGTTTTTGAGTGAATTTGAAGTCGGTCGGATAAAATCCCTAGGACAAGTTCGTTAAAGTACGGGGCGTGGAAATCGCCAAAATCGCACATATTTTTCAAAATGGCCGACTTCCTGTTGGAGTGACGTCATGGGCGCCCCATACTTTTTTGTTCGTCTGGACATGATACATATATATACCAAATTTCGTTCATGTACGTAAATCTTTCACATTTTTATATTCGTTAGGGGGCGCTATTGAGCCATTTTGCGACGGCCATTTTGGCGAACCATAAAATATCAAATTTTTCGCCGGGTACGATGTGCGTGCAAATTTTCGTGAGATTTGGGGCACGTTTAGGCTGTCAAAATGGCGTTTGTTTTTTCAGCACAATAAGCAGTACCCCCATTCGGCCAGCAGTTCCTGTTAAATTGCAAAAGGCAAAATTCCTCACATCACCACGAAGCAACCGAATCCCTAATCAGAAAGCTTTTGATAACTTTTCATCTCCAATGTCTCAAGATGTTTCTGAGTGAATTTGAAGTCGGTCGGATAAAATCCCTAGGAGGAGTTCGTTAAAATACGACGCGTGGAAAACACCAAAATGGCACGAAATTGGCACGTTTAATTCAAAATGGCCGACTTCCCGTTGGAGTGAGGGTATGGGTCCAAGAGACATTTTAGTCCGTCTTTACACGATACATATGTGTACCGATTTTCGTTTGTCTATGTCAATCTGTGTCGAGGGGCTCAATGTTTTAATTTTCTAGGGGGCGCTATTGAGCCATTTTGCCTAGTGAGGATATGGGTTCAAGAGACTTTTTAGTGCGTCTTTACACGTTACATATGTGTACCGAATTTCGTTCGTGTACGTCAATCTGAGTCGAGGGGCTCGATTTTTTTAATTTTCTAGGGGGCGCTAGTGAGCAATTTTTTCTCGCCCATTTTCGCGATCCTTAAAATATCAAATTTTTCGCCGGGTCGGACATGATTGCAAGTTTTGGTGAGTTTTGGGGCACGTTTAGGCTGTCAAAAAAGCGTTTGTTTTCTATAATAATAATCTCTACGATTACAATAGGGCCTTCGCACTGTAGTGCTTGGGCCCTAATTAAAGCTGCGAGCAGCGATGACCGGGCCCAAGCTCCCTCGCCACGCCACTAATGAGCGAGACTTGGCGCGACGCATCTTCCAGGGCAAATGGAAACAAACAGCGCCAATATCGCAAATTCGATTCAAAATGGCCGACTTCCTGTTAGAGTGAGGGTATGGGTCCAAGAGATTATTTTGTGCGTCTTTAGACGATACATATGTGTGCCGAATTTCGTTTGTCTACGTCAATCTGGAGGGAGGGGATCAATTTTTGTAATATTCTAGGGGGCGCTATTGAGCCATTTTGCCTAGTGGGGATATGGGTCCAAGAGACTTTTTAGTGCGTCTTAACACGATACATATGTGTACCGAATTTCGTTTGTCTACGTCAATCTGAGTCGAGGGGCTCGATTTTTCAAATATTCTAGGGGGCGCTATTGAGCCATTTTGCCTAGTGGGGATATGGGTCCAAGAGACTTTTTTGTGCGTCTTTAGACGATACATATGTGTGCCAAATTTCATTTGTCTACGTCAATCTGGAAGGAGGGGCTCAATTTCCTTAATCTTCTACGGGGTGCAGTACCCCCATTTGGCCAGCAGTTCCGAAAAGGCAAAATTCCTCACATCGCCACGCCCAAACCGAATCCCTAATCAGAAAGTTTTTGATAACTTTTCATCTCCAATGTCTCAAGATGATTCTGAGTGAATTTGAAGTCGGTCACATTAAATCTCTAAGAGGATTTCGTTCAAATACGATGCGTGGAAAACACCAAAATGGCACGAAATTGCCAAGTTTGATTCAAAATGGCCGACTTCCTGTTGGAGTGAGGGTATGGGTCCAAGAGACATTTTAGTCCGTCTTTACACGATACATATGTGTACCGATTTTCGTTTGTCTATGTCAATCTGTGTCGAGGGGCTCAATTTTTTAATTTTCTAGGGGGCGCTATTGAGCCATTTTGCCTAGTGGCAATATGGGTCCAAGAGACTTTTTAGTGCGTCTTTACACGATACATATGTGTACCGAATTTCGTTCGTGTACGTCAATCTGAGTCGAGGGGCTCGCTTTTTTTAATTTTCTAGGGGGCGCTAGAGAGCCATTTTGCGTCGCCCATTTTGGCGATCCTTAAAATATCAAATTTTTCGCCGGGTCGGACATGATTGCAAATTTTTGTGAGTTTTGGGGCACGTTTAGGCTGTCAAAAAGGCGTTCATTTTGACAGACGAATAATAATAATAATAATTAAAGCTGCAAGCAGCGATGACCGGGCCCAAGCTTCCTCGCCACGCCACTAATGAGCAAGCCTTGACTCGACGCATCTTCTAAGCCAAATGGCAACAAATATCTCCAAAATCGCACATATTTTTCAAAATGGCCGACTTCCTGTTTGAGTCAGAGTATGGCTCCAAGAGACTTTTTTGTGTGTTTTTACTGGATACATATGTGTACCGAATTTCCTTTCTGTATGTCAATCTGTGTCGAGGGGCTGGATTTTTAAAATATTCTAGGGGGCGCTATTGAGCAATTTTGCCTAGTGAGGATATGGGTCCATGAGACTTTTTAGTGCGTCTTTACACGATACATATGTGTACCGAATTTTGTTTCTCTATGTCAATCTGAGTCGAGGGGCTCCATATTTTAAATTTTCTAGGGGGCGCTATTGATTCATTTTTCCTAGTTGGGATATGGGTCCAAGATACTTTTTGGTGCGTCCTTAGATGATACATATGTATGCCTAATTTCGTTTGTCTACGTCAATCTGGAGGGAGGGGATCAATTTTTTTAATATTCTAGGGGGCGCTATTGAGCCATTTTGCCTAGTGGGGATATGGGTCCAAGAGACTTTTTAGTGCGTCTTTACACGATACATATGTGTACCGTATTTCGTTTGTCTACGTCAATCTGAGTCGAGGAGCTCGATTTCTTAAATATTGTAGGGGGCGCTATTGAGCCATTTTGCCTAGTGGGGATATGGGGCCAAGAGACTTTTTTGTGTGTCTTTAGACGATACATATGTGTGCCAAATTTCGTTTGTCTACGTCAATCTGGAAGGAGGGGCTCAATTTCCTTAATCTTCTAAGGGGGGCAGTACCCCCATTTGGCCAGCAGTTCCGAAAAGGCAAAATTAATCACATCGCCACGCCCAAACCGAATCCCTAATCAGAAAGCTTTTGATAACTTTTCATCTCCAATGTCTCAAGATGTTTCTGAGTGAATTTGAAGTCGGTCAGATTAAATCTCTAGGAGGAGTTCGTTCAAATACGATGCGTGGAAAACACCAAAATGGCACGAAATTGGCACGTTTGATTCAAAATGGCCGACTTCCTGTTGGAGTGAGGGTATGGGTCCAAGAGACATTTTAGTCCGTCTTTACACGATACATATGTGTACCGAATTTCGTTTGTCTATGTCAATCTGTGTCGAGGGGCTCGATTTTTTAATTTTCTAGGGGGCGCTATTGAGCCATTTTGCCTAGTGGCGATATGGGTCCAAGAGACTTTTTCGTGCGACTTTACACGATACATATGTGTACCGAATATAGTTTGTCTACGACAATCTGAGTCGAGGGGCTCGCTTTTTTAAATTTTCTAGGGGGCGCTAGTGAGCCATTTTTTCTGGCCCATTTTCGCGATCCTTAAAATATCAAATTTTTCGCCGGGTCGGACATGATTGCAAGTTTTGGTGAGTTTTGGGGCACGTTTAGGCTGTCAAAAAGGCGTTTGTTAAGGCAGACCTATAATAAGAATAATAATCTCTACAGATACAATAGGGCCTTCGCACTGAAGTGCTTGGGCCCTAATTAAAGCTGCGAGCAGCGATGACCGGGCCCAAGCTCCCTCGCCACGCCACTAATGAGCGAGACTTGCCGCGACGCATCTTCCAGGGCAAATGGAAACAAACAGCGCCAATATCGCAAATTCGATTCAAAATGGCCGACTTCCTGTTGGAGTGAGGGTATGGGTCCAAGAGACTTTTTTGTGCGTCTTTAGACGATACATATGTGTGCCGAATTTGGTTTGTGTACGTCACTCTGGAGGGAAGGGCTCATTTCCTTAATCTTCTACGGGGTGCAGTACCCCCATTTGGCCAGCGGTTCCTGTTAAATGGCGAAACGGTAAAATTCCTCACATCGCCACGAAGCAACCAAACCAGTAATCAAAAAGATTTTGATAACTTTTCATCTCCAATGTCTGAAGATGTTTCTGAGTGAATTTGAAGTCGGTCAGATTAAATCTCTAGGAGGAGTTCGTTCAAATACGAGGCGTGGAAATCGCCCAAATCGCACATATTTTTCAAAATGGCCGACTTCCTGTTGGAGTGAGACTATGGGTCCAAGAGACTTTTTTGTGCGTCTTTACATGATACATATGTGTACCGAATTTCGTTTATCTATGTCAATCTGAGTTGAGGGGCTCAATTTTTTTTTTATTTTCTAGGGTGCGCTATTGTATCCAGTAGGTGGCGCTATGGAGCTAACACAGTATTGATACATATACGTGTTCAGGGCGGGACCTTCTACATGCGTGATTAATTTGGTGTAGATCGGACGATATCTGTAGGAGTTATAAGGACTTCCTGCTTTTTGGCGAAGGATCAAATGGCGAAGGAAATTGTCGGCGCCGCCACGCCCAAACCGAATCCCTAATCAGAAAGGTTTTGATAACTTTTCATCTCCAATGTCTCAAGATGTTTCTGAGTGAATTTGAAGTCGGTCGGATAAAATCCCTAGGACAAGTTCGTTAAAGTACGGGGCGTGGAAATCGCCAAAATCGCACATATTTTTCAAAATGGCCGACTTCCTGTTGGAGTGACGTCATGGGCGCCCCATACTTTTTTGTTCGTCTGGACATGATACATATATATACCAAATTTCGTTCATGTACGTAAATCTTTCACATTTTTATATTCGTTAGGGGGCGCTATTGAGCCATTTTGCGACGGCCATTTTGGCGAACCATAAAATATCAAATTTTTCGCCGGGTCCGATGTGCGTGCAAATTTTCGTGAGATTTGGGGCACGTTTAGGCTGTCAAAATGGTGTTTGTTTTTTCAGCACAATAAGCAGTACCCCCATTCGGCCAGCAGTTCCTGTTAAATTGCGAAAGGCAAAATTCCTCACATCACCACGAAGCAACCGAATCCCTAATCAGAAAGCTTTTGATAACTTTTCATCTCCAATGTCTCAAGATGTTTCTGAGTGAATTTGAAGTCGGTCGGATAAAATCTCTAGGAGGAGTTCGTTCAAATACGATGCGTGGAAAACACCAAAATGGCACGAAATTGGCAAGTTTGATTCAAAATGGCCGACTTCCTGTTGGAGTGAGGGTATGGGTCCGAGAGACTTTTTAGTGCGTCTTTACATGATACACATGTGTACCGAATTTCGTTTGTCTATGTCAATCTGAGTCGAGGGGCTCCATATTTTAAATATTCTAGGGGGCGCTATTGAGCCATTTTCCAAGTGGGGATATGGGTCCAAGAGACTTTTTAGTGCGGCTTTACACGATACATATGTGTACTGAATTTCGTTCGTGTACGTCAATCTGAGTCGAGGGGCTCGCTTTTTTAAATTTTCTAGGGGGCGCTAGAGAGCCATTTTGCGTCGTTCATTTTGGCGACCCTTAAAATATCAAATTTTTCGCCGGGTCGGACGTGATTGCAAAATTTTGTGACTTTTGGGGCACGTTTAGGCTGTCAAAAAGGCGTTTGATTTGACAGAACTATAATAATAAGTATACAGCGATGACCGGGCCCAAGCTCCCTCGCCACGCCACTAATGAGCCTAACTTGGCGCGACGCATCTTCCAGGGCAAATGGAAACAAACAGCGCCAAAATCGCAAATTCGATTCAAAATGGCCGACTTCCTGTTGGAGTGAGGGTATGGGTCCAAGAGACTTTTTTGTGCGTCTTTAGACGATACATATGTGTGCCGAATTTCGTTTGTCTACGTCACTCTGGAGGGAAGGGCTCAATTTCCTTAATCTTCTACGGGGTGCAGTACCCCCATTTAACCAGCGGTTCCTGTTAAATGGCGAAACGGCAAAATTCCTCACATCGCCACGAAGCAACCAAACCAGTAATCAAAATGATTTTGATAACTTTTCATCTCCAATGTCTGAAGATGTTTGTGAGTGAATTTGAAGTCGGTCAGATTAAATCTCTAGGAGGAGTTCGTTCAAATACGAGGCGTGGAAATCGCCCAAATCGCACATATTTTTCAAAATGGCCGACTTCCTGTTGGGGTGAGGGTATGGGTCCAAGAGACTTTTTTGTGCATCTTTACATGATACATATGTGTACCGAATTTCGTTTATCTATGTCAATCTGAGTTGAGGGGCTCAATTTTTTTTTGATTTTCTAGGGTGCGCTATTGTATCCAGTAGGTGGCGCTATGGAGCTAACACAGTATTGATACATATACGTGTTCAGGGCGGGACCTTCTACATGCGTGATTAATTTGGTGTAGATCGGACAATGTCTGTAGGAGTTATAAGGACTTCCTGCTTTTTGGCGAAGGATCAAATGGCGAAGGAAATTGTCGGCGCCGCCACGCCCAAACCGAATCCCTAATCAGAAAGGTTTTGATAACTTTTCATCTCCAATGTCTCAAGATGTTTCTGAGTGAATTTGAAGTCGGTCGGATAAAATCCCTAGGACAAGTTCGTTAAAGTACGGGGCGTGGAAATCGCCAAAATCGCACATATTTTTCAAAATGGCCGACTTCCTGTTTGAGTGACGTCATGGGCGCCCCATACTTTTTTGTGCGTCTGGACATGATACATATATATACCAAATTTCGTTCATGTACGTAAATCTTTCACATTTTTATATTCGTTAGGGGGCGCTATTGAGCCATTTTCCTAGTGGGGATATGGGTCCAAGAGACTTTTTAGTGCGTCTTTACACGATACATATGTGTACCGAATTTCGTTTTTCTACGTCAATCTGAATTAAGGGGCTCGATTTTTTCTATATTGTAGGGGGCGCTATTGAGCCATTTTCCTAGTGGGGATATGGGTCCAAGAGACTTTTTAGTGCGTCTTTACACGATACATATGTGTACCGAATTTCGTTTGTCTACATCAATCTGAATCGAGGGGCTCGATTTTTTAAATATTCTAGGGGGCGCTATTGAGCCATTTTGCCTAGTGGGGATATGTGTCCAAGAGACTTTTTTGTGTGTCTTTAGATGATACATATGTGTGCCAAATTTCGTTTGTCTACGTCACTCTGGAGGGAGGGGCTCAATTTTTTTAATAATCTAGGGGGCGCTATTGAGTCATTTTGCCTAGTGGGGATATGGGTCCAAGAGACTTTTTTGTGCGTCTTTACACGATACATATGTGTGCCGAATTTCGTTTGTCTACGTCACTCTGGAGGGAGGGGCTCAACTTTCTTAATCTTCTACGGGGTGCAGTACCCACATTTGGCCAGCAGATCCGAAAAGGCAAAACTCCTCACATCGCCACGCCCAAACCGAATCCCTAATCAGAAAGTTTTTGATAACTTTTCATCTCCAATGTCTCAAGATGTTTCTGAGTGAATTTGAAGTCGGTCGAATAAAATCCCTAGGACAAGTTCGTTAAAATACGACGCGTGGAAAACACCAAAATGGCACGAAATTGGCACTTTTAATTCAAAATGGCCGACTTCCCGTTGGAGTGAGGGTATCGGTCCAAGAGACATTTTAGTCCGTCTTTACACAATACATATGTGTACCGATTTTCGTTTGTCTATGTCAATCTGTGTCGAGGGGCTCAATGTTTTAATAATATAGGGGGCGCTATTGAGCCATTTTGCCTAGTGAGGATATGGGTCCAAGAGACTTTTTAGTGCGTCTTTACACGTTACATATGTGTACCGAATTTCGTTCGTGTACGTCAATCTGAGTCGAGGGGCTCGATTTTTTTAATTTTCTAGGGGGCGCTAGTGAGCAATTTTTTCTCGCCCATTTTCGCGATCCTTAAAATATCAAATTTTTCGCCGGGTCGGACATGATTGCAAGTTTTGGTGAGTTTTGGGGCACGTTTAGGCTGTCAAAAAGGCGTTTGATCCGGCAGAACTATAATAATAATAATAATCTCTACGATTACAATAGGGCCTTCGCACTGTAGTGCTTGGGCCCTAATTAAAGCTGCGAGCAGCGATGACCGGGCCCAAGCTCCCTCGCCACGCCACTAATGAGCGAGACTTGCCGCGACGCATCTTCCAGGGCAAATGGAAACAAACAGCGCCAATATCTTAAATTCGATTCAAAATGGCCGACTTCCTGTTGGAGTGAGGGTATGGGTCCAAGAGACTATTTTGTGCGTCTTTAGACGATACATATGTGTGCCGAATTTCGTTTGTCTACGTCACTCTGGAGGGAAGGGCTCAATTTCCTTAATCTTCTACGGGGTGCAGTACCCCCATTTGGCCAGCGGTTCCTGTTAAATGGCGAAACGGCAAAATTCCTCACATCGCCACGAAGCAACCAAACCAGTAATCAAAAAGATTTTGATAACTTTTCATCTCCAATGTCTGAAGATGTTTCTGAGTGAATTTGAAGTCGGTCAGATTAAATCTCTAGGAGGAGTTGGTTCAAATACGAGGCGTGGAAATCGCCCAAATCGCACATATTTTTCAAAATGGCCGACTTCCTGTTGGGGTGAGGCTATGGGTCCAAGAGACTTTTTTGTGCGTCTTTACATGATACATATGTGTACCGAATTTCGTTTATCTATGTCAATCTGAGTTGAGGGGCTCAATTTTTTTTGATTTTCTAGGGTGCGCTATTGTATCCAGTAGGTGGCGCTATGGAGCTAACACAGTATTGATACATATACGTGTTCAGGGCGGGACCTTCTACATGCGTGATTAATTTGGTGTAGATCGGACGATATCTGTAGGAGTTATAAGGACTTCCTGCTTTTTGGCGAAGGATCAAATGGTGAAGTAAATTGTCGGCGCCGCCACGCCCAAACCGAGTCCCTAATCAGAAAGGTTTTGATAACTATTCATCTCCAATGTCTCAAGATGTTTCTGATTGAATTTGAAGTCGGTCGGATAAAATCCCTAGGACAAGTTCGTTAAAGTACGGGGCGTGGAAATCGCCAAAATCGCACATATTTTTCAAAATGGCCGACTTCCTGTTGGAGTGACGTCATGGGCGCCCCATACTTTTTTGTTCGTCTGGACATGATACATATATATACCAAATTTCGTTCATGTACGTAAATCTTTCACATTTTTATATTCGTTAGGGGGCGCTATTGAGCCATTTTGCGACGGCCATTTTGGCGAACCATAAAATATCAAATTTATCGCCGGGTCCGATGTGCGTGCAAATTTTCGTGAGATTTGGGGTACGTTTAGACTGTCAAAATGGCGTTTGTTTTTTCAGCACAATAAGCAGTACCCCCATTCGGCCAGCAGTTCCTGTTAAATTGCGAAAGGCAAAATTCCTAACATCACCACGAAGCAACCGAATCCCTAATCAGAAAGCTTTTGATAACTTTTCATCTCCAATGTCTCAAGATGTTTCTGAGTGAATTTGAAGTCGGTCGGATAAAATCCCTAGGACAAGTTCGTTAAAATACGATGCGTGGAAAACACCAAAATGGCACGAAATTGGCAAGTTTGATTCAAAATGGCCGACTTCCTGTTGGAGTGAGGGTATGGGTCCAAGAGACTTTTTAGTCCGTCTTTACATGATACACATGTGTACCGAATTTCGTTTGTCTATGTCAATCTGTGTCGAGGGGCTCAATGTTTTAATTTTCTAGGGGGCGCTATTGAGCCATTTTGCCTAGTGAGGATATGGGTCCAAGAGACTTTTTAGTGCGTCTTTACACGTTACATATGTGTACCGAATTTCGTTCGTGTACGTCAATCTGAGTCGAGGGGCTCGATTTTTTTAATTTTCTAGGGGGCGCTAGTGAGCAATTTTTTCTCGCCCATTTTCGCGATCCTTAAAATATCAAATTTTTCGCCGGGTCGGACATGATTGCAAGTTTTGGTGAGTTTTGGGGCACGTTTAGGCTGTCAAAAAGGCGTTTGTTTAGGCAGAACTATAATAATAATTAAAGCTGCGAGCAGCGATGACCGGGGGCGCTAGAGAGCCATTTTGCGTCGCCCATTTCGGCGATCCTTAAAATATCAAATTTTTCGCCGGGTCGGACATGATTGCAAATTTTTGTGAGTTTTGGGGCACGTTTAGGCTGTCAAAAAGGCGTTCGTTAAGGCAGACGAATAATAATAATAAGAATCTCTACAGATACAATAGGGCCTTCGCACTGTAGTGCTTGGGCCCTAATAATCACTACGATTACAATAGGGCCTTCGCACTGGAGTGCTTGGGCCCTAATTAAAGCTGCGAGCAGCGATGACCGGGCCCAAGCTCCCTCGCCACGCCACTAATGAGCGAGACTTGGCGCGACGCATCTTCCAGGGCAAATGGAAACAAACAGCGCCAATATCGCAAATTCGATTCAAAATGGCCGACTTCCTGTTGGAGTGAGGGTATGGGTCCAAGAGACTATTTTGTGCGTCTTTAGACGATACATATGTGTGCCGAATTTCGTTTGTCAATCTGGAGGGAGGGGCTCAATTATTTAATATTGTAGGGGGCGCTATTGAGCCATTTTGCCGAGTGAGGATATGGGTCCAAGAGACTTTTTAGTGCGTCTTTACACGATACATGGGTTTACCGAATTTCGTTTGTCTACGTCAATCTGAGTCGAGGGTCTCGGTTTTTAAAAATTTCTAGGGGGCACTATTGAGCAATTTTGCTTGGCGCGACGCATCTTCAAGGTCAAATCGCAACAAACAGCGGCAAAATGGAAAATTTGATTCATGTTGTAGTGTATGATTTGGAAAACACACCATGTAAATCTCATGATATTTTTCACATAAGGATGACTTCCTGTGTCCAGTAGGTGGCGCTATGACTAAGAGACAATAATGAAGCATAAATGTGTTCAGGACGGGTCATTTATCATTCATGGAGAATCATCACAGGTTGGCATGGTGTCACAGTAATGGCGTTTGATGCAGACTTTAGATTTTCTTTAACTTAACTTATTTAACTTTTCACCCTAAAGGTCTTATGATACACTTATTAATACTAACCATCATGAAACTTATAGCAATACTAACCCACTCTATATCTCTCTCTCTTCCCCCTTACCTTAAACCAATACCAGTCCTCAGACATCCTTGTATTTGGCCCTCACCGCACCTGAAGTCCCATCCCTATGACTGCCCTTTATTCTTATATTCTTTATATATATATATATATATATATATATATATATATATATATATATATATATATATAACGTGTTGATTTTATTTTTCTGAGGTTTCCACATGTATTTGCTTGTATGTTATATCTTTATACAAGTTTTTGAGAATTCCTCTTTTTTGATTGGTTTGAAATATTAATTTGTGGTTGCCGTGAGAGAATTTCCTGTCTAGATAGATTGATGGAAATCTTAAGTAAGATAGCTGCCTGACAGGTTTTCGCTCTCACATTTCATACATTTTTTGTATTGTTAAAGGCTGTGCTGTAGTAAGCACATATAGGAGGAACTGTTATTTTTTGTCACAATAGTAAACGTGTATGTATTATTCTTATATTGTTTTGAGACTTATGAGTCTCAAAGGGGGGAATATGTAGTGTCTGGATTGTTCTTATCCTGTGATAACTTGAGACGTCATGTCTTTCTTGTATATCTTCCAAAAGCAGATGTTTATTTGGGTTAAAAGTTAAAAGTTAGCCATAAAGGACAGGCCAGAGGCTTTTTCTCCAGACTGACCATTTGTTTAGAAGGTGGAGTTTTGTTATAGAAACTATATATAGTTAGATTGGGACCAGGACTCTCAGATTGGACATATGACACTGATCTCTTTGTAATAAAACCTTTGAAATATACAAGTGAGGCGTGTCAGTGGTGGTTTCCTTCATCAACACATCAAGAATCTACCTATTAAATTACACTTCACTGGTATCAGGTAGAATGGATTGCACGTTAGTTGATTATGTGTATGCAGGAATATTTTTACAATCATGAGGCAGCTGTTGAGTCTAATGTAGTGTTTGAAGTAGACATTGGTGAGTAATCATGTTGTGGATGTAAGGTATATGGTTAGCTGTAAGTGCAAATTAAATGGCTTTGTCTTATAGTTGTAGATATTAGTCTTGTGGTCAGCTGTATGTTCTGTAATGCTTTAATGCATACAACATGGGTCTAAAAGTGAATAATTAAAATCATGAATTATATATTTTTTAAAATGTAATCAAGAAAACTGTATTACAACTGTATTGTATAATATGAAATGACAATTTTCTTACCCATGGTGTGCATGGCTTTATCGATGTTGTATGTGATGTGTTGTTATGTATGTTGTAATTTTAAAAATAGGATTTCTTTTTCCTACATTACAACAGCAGAAGGAGTGGAGAGGGGTGAGACCAGCTGTACACCTCATCACAAGATCGTAGACTCTGTTGATACAGTCAGTCATGCCTTCCATCTCTTGTTGACTATTTTATTGTTCTGTCAGTAATGCACTTTTCTGAAGACCTGCTTCTCTGTGTGTGCAGTTTGCCTCCGCCTGACTCCAGCCTGGTTGGTCCAGCCCCAGTTTCAGCCCTGAGCTCAGGCTTCTGCCCCAGCCCTCGTCCCAGTCTCCCAGTCACCTTCCTGCAATAAAACTATTTTAAAACCAGTTACACTACTTCCTGCCTCAATTTTCTGCAGCCCCTTAACATTCAGTCTTCACAATATGGCATTGTCAAGGTCAAGTTGTTCATTGGGCTAGGCACAGGCCATACAATTACAGCATATTTACATTCATGTTAATGTCATGGAATAAGTGGTGCCATGACAATTTGGTGCAGATTGGAACATGTCTGTTAAAGTTACAGCAATGTCCTGCTTCATGGATGGGATTCTCATCAACCATGAGACATTTGGTGCAGTTTGGAACATGTCTGTTTAAAGTAACAACTTCCTTCCAAAACTTTTTTAAACTTTTAACTTTTGATAACTTTGAATCACACAGGTTTAAAGATCACAATGATCATAAAAGCAAAGTGTGGAAATGGCAAAAAATGGAACTACATAGCTCTAGTCACCTATGTGTGTCTGTGTGTGTCTGAGAGGTCAGAGTAGGTGACACACTGAGCTCCTCCTGTTTCATAAGACAGCACTCACAAGCCAATAGCTGCTTAGGATGAGGCAGTATATGCCTCCAAAACCAATCAGGACATGTGACCAACGACAACGTGGGTTTGATTGACAGCTGTTCCAGCCAATGGAAATTTTCAGTGAAATGAAGTTGATAACCTTTTAGCCAATAATTTGTATGGCTGTTTTAAGAGGTTAAACCTTTGTTTTAAATCACTTTTCAGATCTTTACCACTGGAGATTGGTATTTAGAAGGAAAAAAAGTCAGAAATGTGTTCTTTGTAGTGTATTTTGTCTTTTTTATGTCCCTCATGAGTTTCCTGGGGGGAGAAATGGGTTTTTCTAGTCACTCAAGTCTGAGGTGACATGTCTCCTGTAAAAAAAAGCCTCCGCCATTATCTGTATAGCAGGATTTATGTTCCTCCTTCTTTAAAAAAAAAAAAAAAAGATTCCCGCCATTAACTGTGTGGCGGGAATTGGTGAACAATGGGTTAGCGTTCTGATTGGTTGAATTAATTTTTTTTAAGATTCAGCTCAAGGGGTATAAATAGTTTGCTCGGAGCTCCAGAGGGCGTTGTTCCGCTTTCCCGCCGAACAACTTCACACTGCCTGAGCGAGTTTACACAGACAGAGAGAGCATTGCTGATTTCTTCGACGATTTACCAGGATTATTACTCCTTTTCACCGGATTTTACACATTTCTCTTTGATTAACGCATTTTCTAGGATTTTACTCGTTTTTACTGCTTTTTTTTTAACAGTTTTCCCAGGTTTTTCTTCAGTTTTTCCACAGGACTTTCTTCAGAGATCGTTGGCTTTGAGGACTTTCTTCGAGCTCACAGTAAGTTATTCTTAATTTATCACTTTAAAGGTACAAATTTATACTGATGTGTATCTCTCACAAAGTTGTAGTTATATGTATTTCTAAAAAAAATGTAGTTATTAGACCGGACAGGCTGTTGCTAGCTGCTAGCTAATCGCTAATGCTATTAGTTAGCTAACAGGCTAATGCTATTCCATTCATTTAAATGTTCATGTGCTAACGCTAATGCTATTAGTTAGCTGTTTAGCATGCTAACGGGCTAATGCTATTCCAGTAATTTGCTGGTTCATGTGCTAACGCTAGCATGCTAACTGCAGTCAGTGTGTGTGTGTGTGTGTGTGTGTGTGTGTGTGTGTGTGTGTGATGGAGAAGATTTTTTTTTGACTCGTCCTGGTTTGCTGTGATATTATTTCTACCTGTTTTACCAGATTTTTATTATTTATTGTATTATTATTGTATTATTATTATTTTTTAAATGTTTTTAAATATAATATATATTATTTTGTTGTCGGTTTTCCTCCTGAAAGTTAGATTGGATGTTTATTGTGTGTTTGAGGAGCTTGATAAGTTATATTAATTGATGGTTTACCGTTTGTTTGTTTGATTGTGATCCGTTTATTGACTATGTAACTTTGAGTGTATTTCGTTTCGTGGTAGCGGACTTTTAAATGACGTTTCAGAGCTATAAATAGCAACTTATCTATTGTATTAATAGCGACATGCTATGTTATGGCTATGAGAGACACTGATTATTGACGTCAGTTTTTATGTTAATTAAGTATGGCTTACAAGATGAATTTAGGCTATTATTGGTTACAGACTGTAGTCACCTGTGTGTGTGTGTGTGTTATATTACGTGATGGTTTGATTGTGATCCGTTTATTGATTGTGTAACTGAGTGTATTTCGTTAGCATTTGTTAGCATTATGCTAGCGGACTTTTACATTACGTTTCAGAGCTATAAATAGCAACTTATCTGTTGTATTATTAGTGACATGCTATGTTATGGCTATGAGAGACTCTGTGATTATTGACGTCAGTTTTTTATTGTTAATTAAGTATGGCTTACAAGATGAATTTAGGCTCTTATTGGTTACAGACTGTAGTCACCTATGTGTGTTATATTACGTGATGGTTTGATTGTGATCCGTTTATTGATTGTGTAACTGAGTGTATTTCGTTTCGTGGTAGCGGACTTTTACATGACGTTTCAGAGCTATAAATAGCAACTTATCTGTTGTATTATTAGCGACATGCTATGTTATGGCTATGAGAGACACTGTGATTATTGACGTCAGTTTTATGTTAATTAAGTATGGCTTACAAGATGAATTTAGGCTCTTATTGGTTACAGACTGTAGTCACCTATGTGTGTGTGTTATATTACGTGATGGTTTGATTGTGATCCGTTTATCGATTGTGTAACTTTGAGTGCATTTCGTTAGCATTTGTTAGCATTATGCTAGCGGACTTTTACATGACGTTTCAGAGCTATAAATAGCTGTTGTATTATTAGCGACATATTATGTTACGGCTATGAGAGACACTGATGTTTATTGATTGCTGTGTGTGTGTACCGCTGCTACACACACACACACACACAGATTTCCACTCACTGGGTGTGTGTGTGTGTTATATTAAGTGATGGTTTACTTTTTGTTTGTTTGATTGTGATCCGTTTATTGATTGTGTAACTTTGAGTGTATTTTGTTAGCATTATGCTAGCGGACTTTTACGTAACGTTTCAGAACTATAAATAGCAACTTATCTATTGTATTAATAGCGACATGCTATGTTATCGCTATGAGAGACACTGTGATGTTTATTGATTGCTGTGTGTGTGTGTGTGTGTGTGTGTGTGTGTGCGCGCCGCTGCTACACACACAGCTGGACTGCAGTATTTTGGTGATACAGAGAGTTGTTACTAATGCTCCTGGTTTGCTGTTTTACCTGCTTTCAGACAGAGATTTCCACTCACTGGGTGTGTGTGTGTGTTATATTAAGTGATGGTTTGATTGTGATCCGTTTATCGATTGTGTAACTTTGAGTGTATTTCGTTAGCATGTGTTAGCATTATGCTAGCGGACTTTTACATGACGTTTCAGAGCTATAATTAGCAACTTATCTATTGTATTATTAGCGACATGTTATGTTATGGCTATGAGAGACACTGATTATTGACGTCAGTTTTTTTATTGTTAATTAAGTATGGCTTACAAGATGAATTTAGGCTATTAATGGTTACAGACTGTAGTCACCTGTGTGTGTGTGTGTGTGTGTGTGTGTGTTATATTACGTGATGGTTTGATTGTGATCCGTTTATTGATTGTGTAACTTTGAGTGTATTTCGTTAGCATTTGTTAGCGGACTTTTACTTAACGCTTCAGAGCTATAAATAGCAACTTATCTATTGTATTAATAGCGACATGCTATGTTATGGCTATGAGAGACACTGATGTTTATTGATTGATGTGTGTGTGTGTGCCGCTGCTACACACACAGCTGGACTGCAGTATTTTGGTGATATGGAGGGTTGTTTCTAATGCTCCTGGTTTGCTGTTGTACCTGCTTTCAGACAGATTTCCACTCACTGTGTGTGTATTATATTAAGTGATGGTTTGATTGTGATCCGTTTATCGATTGTGTAACTTTGAGTGTATTTCGTTAGCATTATGCTAGCGGACTTTTACATGACGTTTCGGAGCTATAAATAGCAACTTATCTGTTGTATTATTAGCGACATATTATGTTACGGCTATGAGAGACACTGATGTTTATTGATTGCTGTGTGTGTACCGCTGCTACACACACACACACACAGATTTCCACTCACTGGGTGTGTGTGTGTGTTATATTAAGTGATGGTTTACTTTTTGTTTGTTTGATTGTGATCCGTTTATTGATTGTGTAACTTTGAGTGTATTTTGTTAGCATTATGCTAGCGGACTTTTTTGATCTAGTTACATGTAATACAGTAATGTAGTCCAGCATAAGTTAAGTTGAAATCAATCCTGTTAAACTGTCTTACTGTGACTTTGTAATTAGCATGTCATTCTATGTTTATAAGCTATGGTCTGTAAAAATTCTAACAAAGGGAGAAATATTCTTTCTTTTTTTTTATTGCAGTGCATGCAATATACATAGATGTTCACAACTGCGTAATTTGCTACCTAAACAGTTAATACTAAGGGTGTTGTTTATTGAGCTTAGTGCATTAAACTTGAGTCTAAATACAATCTCTGCTGCTTTGTTACTGATGTGTTTAAACTTTGTAATCATTTAGATGCCTCGTATGAAGTCCTTCCGCCGTTCCCAGGCCGCCCGGAGGAGAGTGGAGGAGCAGCGCATCGTCATGCTGGGTCGTCAGCATTCTCCCTGTGGCACCCTTGAACGTATGTATTATTTTAATGAATATTTTCCTTTATATGTGGAAGGTGTAAACTGTTTTCTGTTTTGCACAGTTTTCCTATTGGAAATGTGTTATGTTTTGGATATGTTGTGATTGTTGTTGTTTTTATCTTGGCTTTATCTAGGCCGTGGCACCGGCTGGCGCCACAAGGTGGAGAAATGGCCGACCTCTCTGCTGACTGGCCGTCAGCACAAGTTGGTCATTCCAGATGATGCCCCCGGCAAGAAGGTATTATTATTTTTAGAATTTAAGAACAAATAATTTGATCCAAGGAGTAATTATTTCCATTATTTAAAAAATATATATCTTGTGTTGTTTCAGTTGGTTCTTCTTGTCGGTGCCTCGCATCTGCGAAGCTTCGCAGATCGACACGTGCCGATGCCAGAGGGGTGCCTGTCCTTCGCTGTCATGTCGACGCCGGGGGCCTGTGCAGCTCAGTTGAGGACCGAGGTGCTGAACGCTACGGTACCTCGGACCCCTGACTTGGTCTGTCTCATGGCTCCTAGCAACAACCTGACAGCGAGCCGGACAGTGGACGAGGGCCGGGCCGACTTCGCCAAGCTCCTGTGCACGGTCTGCACACGCTGGCCTAAGGTATGCACAATTGTCATTACAATGATTATTATTGCGGTTATTATGATTGGTTGTATAATTACATGGAGGTGGGCTTGGTTTGGTTTGGTCAGCTGTAGGAGAGAGAGGCTGGGAAGGAGCAGCGCCAGGTGAGTGGATTGGTACAGTTGGGCTAAGTTGACTAATCAAGCTCTCCTTTCACACTGTAGTAGGGGCTGGACAGCGTGGTGGCTGCACAGAGAGAGTGGAGGAGCACCGGAGCAGAAAAAGGCTGAAGAGTTGGTTATTGCGGTGGAGAGCCCGGTGCACCTGAGAGCTGCGCAAGTTTTTGTGTGGCAATAAAAAATGTTAATTGAACTGTGTCTGACTAAACTGTGTTGAGGGAATTTATAGTGGCAGCAGCCTGTGCCACATACGAATTTGATTGTAAAAAGAAATGTACTTTTTGTAATAATTTTTTGTTTTATTGTATTTTTTTCTAGGTGATCGTCATGGACTTCGTGCCGCGTTTGGTGGTGGATGAGGAGCTCCAAGGCCACTTCCGGAACGCCTTCAGCCAGGTTGCTGCACGCATGGGTATGTTTTAAAAAAAAAAAGGAAAAAAAATTGCCTTAATCTGAAGTATGTTGTCTCTGAATATTTCAGTAATTCATGTTTTTTTTTTTTTCCTGTAGGTGTCCCGTACATCCATACTGCAGACAACTTCCCCACCTTCCGCAAGGAGCATCTAAAGCTGTGGTGCAGAGACGGCGTAAGTAGAATGCTGTGATATGTTCATGTTTTTGGAGTTGAAATGAGTGTCTTTTGTGTACATTTTATAAAATTGTGATTTATAAATTGATTTTTCATGTGTTGTTTTTGCAGGTCCACTTGAGTGACAAGCACGGGATGCCTGTGCTTGCTGACTTGTTGTGGAATGCCGCCTACACCCAGCTGGCGGTGCCTCCACCAGAGCCCCAGGTGCCTCGCAGGACGTCACCCGGGTCGGCAGCGCCGAGACGCCTTCCACGAGTGGTCGTCAAGGGGGAGATTGTCGCTCCGCGGCAGTCAGACCCCTTCGGCTGGTCACTTGTGGAGGGGCGTGGGAAGGTAATAATTTGATTGAAACTTCATGACAAACAGTAACATTTAGAAACATTTGCGTTATTCATATTTAAATGGTACCTCTTTGTGTAATACAAACGTTTGTCATTACAGAGGCGACGCTCCGGGGAGGAGGGGGAGGAGTCGTGCGGCGCGGGCAAAAGTGGGAAGCTTCAGCAGCCGGTCAGTCTATTTGTGTTCTGCTTTAACTTTATCATTGATATTTTTAGTGATCATATGTGTATTATATGTCAAAGCAAGTTGTCAGTAATAGTCTGTCTCCATTATTATTTCACAGGAGCTGGAGGTGCCCTTCCCACTTAACCCGGTGCGGTTCAGCAGCGCCGTGATGGATGCGTTGGAGAGGGCCGCTCCATCCGATCTGTCCAGCCCTGTGTGCACTGCGCCACCCGGCAAGAAGGTAAGTTATATGCAAATGATATGTGTTGGTTGAGGCTTTATAATGAAGTATATCCCTAGTAACACACTGTAAAATAATTTCAAATTTTAAATTTGATGTTAATTAATATTTTCATGTTTTTCTTTTAGAAACCCCGCGTGGACCGTCAGCCCAAGGCAGCCACTTCCAAGAGGAGACAGGCTCAGCAGCAGGTTAGTAATAGTTTAATGCAATATTTGATTATTTGTAATAAATGACATTTTTGGAAAAAAAATGTGTGGATGGAGTTGGTTAATCATTTTTGGTTTTTCTCCTCTTCTAGGTGAAGGCTGTTGTGGAGACTGCTCCTGTGGAAGTGGTCGTGACGCAGAGGGATGCTCCTGCTGCCTGCGTCACAGGTAAGATTGACCCTAGTTCTAATGCTTGTATCTTCCTGATTAGCCTTAACAGTCATTTATTGATGGAGTTTGAAAACGTGTTTGTTAACCATGTCACATGTGTCCTCAGAGTCATCGCTCCCCAGCCCCGTGGACGTGGTCGTGACGCAGAGGGATGCTCCTGCTGCCTGCGTCACAGGTAAGATTGACCTTAGTTCCTGATTAGCCTTAACAGTCATTTATTGATGGAGTTTGAAAACGTGTTTGTTAACCATGTCACATGTGTCCTCAGAGTCATCGCCCCCCAGCCCGATGGAGGAAGACTTCCCTAGATGCGTCAAAGGTAGGACAGACTTTGATTCTTCCTGTTCAGGTTCAGTGTGTTCGGACACTGATGTTACTGCTGACCACAAGGACTGTACATCTGCTAAGGTTAAATGGGTTAGGGGAAGCTTCCATCAGGGCAATCGTAGATTTAAATACCCAGGGGTTCAGTGTATGCCCATAGCTTTAGCAAGCTTGGCTCAACACACAGTCAACAGTGTTTTCTCGTGGCGGCGTCGCGATTTGGATCATGTTCTCCATCTAGGCGATGACTTGTACGCGTTTTTGCGTGAGGACAGGAGGATCAGTGGTACTTTCGAGGTCTTGTCTGTTCCTGAATTGCCAGGACAACATGTTTTTGACGGGCAGCAGTTTACCTTCGATTATGGTAGTGACTATGTAAGTGGTGTGGTCGATGTAGTTGATGGAGAACTTGTTGAGGCTGGTTTTCACACCTCTCTCCTAAACGGATTGGAGAGGATGCTTGGCAAATATAGCACGTGTTTACTGACCCTGGGTGGTACTACATGCGCCGTTATTAGTCAGAATGGTAGATATGCTGTTGTTGATTCACACGCACGCAACGCTGCTGGAATGGTAGGTCTTTATGGTCGAAGTATAGTTGCGTATTTTAGTTGTGTTAGAGACCTGCATGAGTATGTATGCAATTTGGCTACATCACTCAATGCATATCACGCAGGTTTTGAGATAGCCGGTGTGTGTGTCTTTCACATAGTGTTTGATGATGCTCCTGCTGGTGATGCAGATGTTGTTGTTGGTGATGCTCCTGCTGGTGATGCAGATGTTGTGGTTGTCTGTGGTGATGCTACTGCAGATGAGGTCGTGTCTGTGATAGTTGATGGTGATGCTCCTGCTGATGATGCAGATGTTGTGGTTGTTAGTGGTGATGCTACTGCAGATGAGGTCGTGTCCGTGATTGTTGGTGATGATGCTCCTGCTGATGATGCGGATTTTGTGGTTGTTAGTGGTGATGCTACTGCAGATGAGGTTGTGTCCGTGATTGTTAGTGGTGATGCTCCTGCAGCTGATTCAGATGTTGTGGTTGTTAGTGGTGATGCTACAGCAGCTGATTCAGATGTTGTGTTTGTTAGTGATGAGACATGTAAACAGCTGCAGTTTGATCCCCTCAGTAAGGAGGTTGCCCAGTCGGTTTGTAAACGGGTAAATGTAGAGTTTGAGAAGGTTGAGGTAGTGTCTGTAGGAGTTGGTTTGTTAGGGTCTCCTTGTAAGAAGGAGAACATAGTGGCTGATGGGAACTGTTTCTTTAGGGCAGTGTCTCTAGCTGTGAGTGGAACACAGAAGAGTCATAGGAAGATTAGACTCGCTGTTGTTAAGCATCTAGAGAAGAATGCATCACAATATAATGACATTTTGAGAAGTGAGTATTCTTCAGTGGCAGATTATATCAGGGAGGCAAAGATGAGCTATGTTGGCAGCTGGGCAACAGAGGTGGAAATTCAGGCAGCCGCAGATTGTTTAGGAGTTGATATCTTTACATTTTGTGATGGTAGATGGCTCGAATATAGCTGTAAGTTTAATGGTTTGTCTAGACAGGGGATTTATTTGGAAAATTGTAATGGTAACCATTATGAAACGGTTGTTTGTGTTTTTGAGCCTCAACTGCAGAGGTGTTATGGTTTGTGTAATGTGAGCAGTTCGGATTGTAAAGTTTATGATATGAGACGTCGTAGTGTAGAGAGTTGCTCACTGGAAAGTCCAGCGTGTAAGAGAGTGAAAACAGTTGATTGTGCAGGTGTGAATCGTTATAGTTGTCTTTCAAAGTTTTTGAAAAGTAAGAGGAAAATGAAATATCAGAATAGTGTGCTGAATAGGGAGAAGAAAAATGTAATGCGCAATAAGAAATATCGTCAGAATGTGTTGATGAGGGAGACACAAAAAGCAAAGAGTGTTGGGAAGTATGGACACAATGTTTTGCATCGAGAGAGAGTTAAGGCAAACAGTATTGGGAAGTATAGGGAAAATGTTTTGCATAGGCAGAGAGTGAAGGAAATTAGTCGAAAAAAGTATCATGGTAAACCGGAGCATAGAATTCGTGTTGTAGCAGATACCAAGTTGAAGAGGGTAGATATAAAAGATAAGCAGAAGCAGTTTGATTTTGTGATGGACCAGTTTTTGGATAAGGTTAAAGACGGTCCAGATTTTGTGTGCTCTGTTTGCCATAGATTGTTGTTTAGACGGCAGGTTTTAAATTGTAGAAAAGAGAATTACAGTAAGAATAAGGCATTAGCTTCATTAGCAGATAAGTGTATTAGTGAGGACTATTTACACAAGTGTAGTAAGGACTGTGTAGTGCCGTGTCAGTGGTTAGATTCAGCTAGAGGTCAGTTGTGGATTTGCCATACGTGTAATTCTAAGCTTAATAATGGTGTACTGCCACCTGAGAGTTCAGTTAATAATTTGAAGCTTGATCCTGTTCCACCGGAGTTGGCTTGTTTGAATAGCTTAGAGCAGCATTTAATAGCTTTGCATATACCGTTTATGAAGATGTTGGCTCTACCTAAGGGAGGTCAGAATGGAGTGCATGGACCGGTGACATGTGTTCCAGCCAACATAGTGCAGACGAGTAATTTGTTGCCGCGTTCCAATATGGAGGGGTCTTTGTTGCTTGTAAAGTTAAAGCGCAAGTTGACGTATAAAGGGCATTACGAGTATCAGTTTGTGGATACTATGCGCGTTAGGAAGGCTTTGCAGTATTTAAAAGAAACAAATGTGTATTATAAAGACGTTGAATTTAATGAAGAGTGGCTTAACGCGTTTCTTAGGGAAGAAGATGATGCAGTTGTCGAACCAGAGGTTAGCGGTAATGTAGAAAGTGGGGAAGCTGAAGATGTAGAAGATGAGCTTTTGCATGATAGGCAGCAGCATTGTATGTTTCAGGACACGTGTTTTATGCCTGTTGATATAGGTCAGGAAACGTTAGATCAGTATTATGAGGGTATATTGAATCTTGCGCCTGCAGAAGGTAACAATCCTGTTAAGTTACTTTCTGATCAGGAAAATGAGGCCAAATGTTTCCCAGTGTTGTTTCCTCAGGGTTGTAAAACGTATCACGATAGTAGGACCAGTCCTTTGACGTTGTCGCGGTATTTGAACAACAGGATTTTGCATGCTGACGGTAGGTTTTCTAAAAATGTAGAATATATATTTTTCGGTCAGTATATGTCTGAGGTTCAGCAGGTTGTATCGAATGTGTCGATAGCTCTGCGTAAAGGTAAAGGTCGTCCTTCTAAGAAGGTAGGTGATAAAAGTGTGAAGGATTTAATTAACGACGAGCAGTCTATGAAGAATTTGTTGGAGTTTGATGACGGGTATCGTTTTCTTAAGCCGATCCGAGGTACCCCGGCTTTTTGGCAAGAAGCCCAGCGTGGACTTGTTGCTTCTGTCCGTCAGCTAGGTCTACCTACTTGGTTTTGTTCATTTTCTTCTGCAGATTTGCGATGGACAAATTTACTTGATAGCATTTTGAAACAGGAAGGTAGGTCTCAGACTGCTGAAGATTTAGAGTGGGCAGACAAGTGTGAGTTACTGCGTCGTAATCCGGTCACTGCAGCGAGAATGTTTGATTATCGCTGGCATGTTTTTTTGAGGGAGGTCCTTATGTCCCCCTCAAATCCAATAGGCAAAATTATCGATTTCTTTTATAGGGTGGAATTTCAGCAGCGCGGTTCACCACATGTACATTGCTTGTTTTGGATCGAAAATGCACCAAAAATTGACGAAAACACAGACGAAGAGGTCGTGGAATTTATTGATAAATATGTAACATGTGAGTTACCGTCACAAGATGAGACATTATTGGACACTGTCACATCTGTACAGCAACATTCAAAACGACATTCCAAAACTTGTAAAAAGAATAACACGGCTTGTCGTTTCAATTTTCCAAAAGTGCCATCCACTCGTACATTTATTTCTCGTAGCCCATCAGGGGAAGAGGCCAAAAATAAATGTAAATGCGAGGAATCTGAAGCATGTACATGTGGTAAACGGGATATGAAAAAACCGGATCTGATGAGACGAGATCATGCGGAAGACATAGTGGGCAATATCAAGGCGGCTGTGTTAAAAGAGGAAAATAGTAATCTCACCGTTGAGGAATTGTTGCTGCGTTTGCGGATTAGTCCGGCTACTTTTGAGGCTGCGTATAAACGTATAGCGAAAAAGACAAGTGTAGTGTTGAAAAGGCAGGTTAATGAAGTGTGGATTAACCAGTATAGTAAGCCGCTATTGAAATGTTGGAACGCCAATTTGGACGTCCAATTTGTTGTTGATGCGTACGCTTGCATTGTTTATATTATTTCTTATATCTCGAAGGCAGAGAGAGACATGGGATTGTTGCTAGGCAATGCCCAAAGAGAAGCGTCAAAGGACGGGAACGTTAGTGCAAAAGAGGCATTGAAAAGTTTAGGTAGTGTGTATCTACATAATAGAGATGTGTGTGCTCAGGAAGCAGTTTATAGGTTAAGTAATATGCACTTGAAGGAATTTTCTAGAAAGGTTGTGTTTATACCCACAGGGAATAATATAGTTAAAATGAGTTTACCGATAAATATATTGAGGCAAAAGGCAGAGTCTTCAGATTGTAATGCAGATGACATCTGGATGACTAGCATAGTCGATCGTTACAAGAATAGGCCTAACGATAGCACGTTTAAGGACATGTGTATAGCGACATTTGCGTCGGAGTATCGCGTGGTAACTAAAAATGAAAAGTGCAAGGATCGGATTCAATTAAAGAATGATTGCGGATTTGTCGTTAAAAGAACTAAAACTAAACCTGCAGTAATTCGATATGCGCGCTTTTCTGAGACTAAAACGCCAGAATTATTTTATCAAAGTATCCTGCAGTTGTTTTTGCCGTATCGTTTAGATGAGCAGCTAAAGCCTCGTAATTTTGAAACGTATGCACAGTTTTATAGCAATGCCCATGTTAGATTTAGTGATGGGTCAATGCATTCGGTGAAGGAAGTCGTAGATTTGAATAGAAGTAAATTTGAGATTAATGCCGACGAATTGGATGAGATTCAGGAAATGATAGGTTTAGACGGTGTAGCAGAAGATGCCTGGGGTGAATTGTGTCCAGAGCAGGAGGTGGAGCGTTTAGAGTGTCAGCAGGAACGGGAAGAGAAAAAGAGAGAGCAGGTAGTAGAGGATGATGATGGTGTGAATATTCCAGACTTAGCTGTGAGTAGGGAGCAGGTAGTGCATTTAGAAAAGAGAAATAATGTTATGTGTAGGACTGATGGCTTGGCTCTTATTAGGTCTTTAAATGAGACTCAGCGGTCTGTTTTTTATCAGGTTAGGCAGTGGTGTTTAGATAGGGTTAGAGGCAAGAATCCAGAACCGTTTCATGCTTTTGTTACAGGTGGTGCAGGGACGGGAAAGAGCCATTTAATTAAAGCCATTCAGTACGAGGCTATGAGGTTGTTGTCAACAGTCTGTCGTAATCCTGACAATATTTGTGTGTTGTTAACGGCTCCTACAGGGATTGCTGCGTACAATTTGCACGGAACAACCATTCACAGTACATTTAGCATTGGCAAAGATGTTCGCCTTCCCTACGTACCTTTGGGTGAGGAAAAGGTGAACTCTTTGCGTGCTAAATATTGTGATCTTCAAATTGTGATTATTGATGAAATATCGATGGTTGACCACAGACTGTTGACATACATTCATAGTAGGTTAAGACAAATTAAACAAACAGGTGATCTTGCGCCGTTTGGGAATGTGTGCGTCATTGCGGTTGGAGATTTTTTCCAGTTGGCTCCGGTTAGAGGGAAACCTCTTTATGAAGAGGAACTCGGAGTCAACTTTTGGTCTAGCCTTTTTAAGGTGGTGGAATTGACAGAAATAGTTAGGCAAAAAGATGGTGAGTTTGCGGCGTTGTTAAACCGAGTTAGATCTCGTTCGAAAGGGACCGCGATGTTGAATAGCGACATCGAAATATTAAAACGTTGTGAAACCGGTGAAGTCAGCTCAGCTTTACACATTTTTCCGACGAATAGACAGGTAAATGAGCACAACGATGAGGAATTATTGAAGACATGTCCTGAACATGATGAAATAGAGGCTCAGGACTTTGTCAATGATAAAAAAACTGGTAAATTGGTGTTGAAAAGTGGCCATCATACAAAAACATATAACACGTGTTTAGCTGAAGTGTTGTCGTTGGGTAAGGGTGCACGTGTTATGTTGTGTAAAAATGTGGATGTTTTAGATGGTCTTGTTAATGGTGTGTGTGGTTTTGTGACAGACATTGTCTATTTAGAAAAAAAAAAGTTTCCTCACAGAGTTTATGTGAAATTTGATGACGACAATGTCGGTGCTCAGAGGAGGAAACAGTGTGTGAGCCCGTTAGTTGAAACGGGCTCCATAGGCATTGAAGCAGAGGAAGAAAGGGTGACCAAAAAAGGTGGCTTGCGTCGTCAGTTTCCACTTAAACTTGCGTGGGCTTGTACTGTACATAAGGTACAGGGTATAACTGTAGATAGTGCTGTGGTGTGTCTGAAGAAAGTGTTTTCTGCAGGTCAGGCGTATGTGGCCTTAAGTCGTGTTAGAAATTTGTCAGGGTTGGTGATTCAAGATTTTGATGAAAAGGTCATTTATTGTAAGGATAATATAAAGGATGCAATTCAGAGTATGCCCCAATATTTGATAGAAAATAACATTAGGCACAAATTAGATACAAATACATTGAACGTTTTTTTGATGAACGTACAAAATTTAAGTAAACATGTATCAGATTTGGCTTCATGTACACAGCATTTGCAGCTTAACTGTATTGCTGTGACAGAAACATGGCTACCTGCTGCATCCACAGAAGCGGTAAACATTGAGGGCTTCACTTTTCACAGTAGTCCTCGAAGTGTATCGTATAACAGTGACCATCCAACACTGATTGCACTGCAAGGACAACAACATGGTGGTGTTGGCTTGTACAGTGCAGACAATTTGGCCTCTAATATTATCGAAATGCCACCATTCAATTTAGAATGTATTGTTCATAATTGGCTAGAATATAATCTATTAGTAGCAGTTATTTATCGGCCGCCGTCATATCCCATGTCTCTGTTTAAAGAACATTTAGGTAAATTACTTGATTGGCTACATCCTAAAAGTAACAATATTGTAGTCATGGGAGATTTTAATGACGATCTCTTGAAATCATCAAGTGTCTGCAAATTTCTAGCAGACAAAGGGTTTGGCCAGTTAGTAACGCAGGCGACAACAGAGCAAGGGACCTTGATAGATCATGTTTATGTTAAAACATCTGATTATGAAGTTGAGTGTGAGGTTGTGCCTGCGTATTTTAGTGATCATGAAGCAATTGTTTGCTGTTTTAAACGTAAAAATGTGTATATGGGTTGTGGTGTTTAGGTAATTGTTTCTGGTATGAGGTAGAACGGATTGCGCGTTAGTTGATTATGTGTATGCAGGAATATTTTTACAATCATGAGGCAGTTGTTGATTCTAAATATGTAGTGTGTTTGAAGTAGACATTGGTGAGTAATCATGTTGTGCAAATTGTTGTATCGGACTAATAGGCGGTTGTGTTTTATAGTCATATACTTACGTTATTTTTAAATGGCTTTGTGGATGTAAGGTATATGGTTAGCTGTATGTGCAAATTAAATGGCTTTGTCTTATTATAGTTGTAGATATTAGTCTTGTGGTCAGCTGTATGTTCTGTAATGCTTTAATGCATACAACATGGGTCTAAAAGTGATGGGGTTTTTTTTATGAATAATTGAAATCATGAATTGTATTTTTTTTTTAAATGTAATCAAGAAAACATGTATTGTATAATATGAAATGACAATTTTCTTACCCATGGTGTGCATTAGAGGATGTTTGCATGGCTTTATCTATGTTGTATGTGATGTTGTGTTTTGTTATGTTATGTATGTTGTAATTTTAAAAATAGGATTTCTTTTTCCTACATTACAACAGCATTGCATTGATAAATATTTGGCCCATTGAACCACTTATTCAAAACTGCACTAGTTGCATAGTTTTCCACATTTGGTGAACAAATAAATTTTAGTTGTCATTTTGACATATAATAAAATGCTGTTGCTAATGTAGGTTTTGCTTTACCTACCTACCTACTATGTTTAGCCAAAAAGCAAAAGGCACTGGTAATGGCTACTCCTGGTTTATACTGGGATGGGGTTCAATTCCCTGCGGTGCCCTGCTGATTGGTTTCGTATTTACATGAAAGGTCATATTGTTTTCATTCAATTCGTTGTCTCCAACAACTGTCATTAACTTCCATAACACTGAAAAACCTTGTCAAAACTCTCTCCTGTAGTTGTGCTTTCTCCTCTGTCTCTTCTCTTGTCCTGTCAATTTCTGCAGAAGGAGTGGAGAGGGGTGAGACCAGCTGTCATCGATAATGATTAGTTCTGTACTTTTCTTTTCTGAAGACCTGCTTCTCTGTGTTTGCAGTTTGCCTCCGCCTGACTCCAGCCTGGTTGGTCCAGCCCCAGTTTCAGCCCTGAGCTCAGGCTTCTGGCCCAGCCCTCGTCCCAGTCTCCCAGTTACCTTCCTGCAATAAAACTATTTTAAAACCAGTTACTACCTTGTGTGTCAGTTTTTTTGCACTAGGGTTAACACACCCAGCCCCTTAACATCCAGTCTTCACAACATGGCATTGTCAAAGTCAAGTTGTTCATTGGGCTAGGCACAGGCCATACAATTACAGCATATTTACATTCATGTTGCCAATAAGTGGTGCCATGACAATTTGGTGCAGATTGGAACATGTCTGTTAAAGTTACAGCAATGTCCTGCTTCGTGGTCATCAAAGAACACTTCTTGTGTCCAGTAGGTGGCGCTACGAGTAAGAGACAATATTGAAGCATGAATGTGTTCAGGATGGGACTCTCATCAACCATGATACATTTGGTGCAGTTTGGAACATGTCTGTTTAAAGTAACAACTTCCTTCCAAAAAAAAAGTTTTCTGCATCGCCACAGCAACAGTGTTTGATGCAGACTTTAATGGTGGAAAACACCAAAATGGCACGAAATTGGCAAGTTTGATTCAAAATGGCCGACTTCCTGTTGGAGTGAGGGTATGGGTCCAAGAGACCTTTTAGTGCGTCTTTACACAATACATATGTGTGCCGAATTTCGTTTGTCTATGTCAATCTGAGTCGAGGGGCTCCATATTTTTAATTTTCTAGGGGGCGCTATTGAGCCATTTTGCCTAGTGAGGATATGGGTCCAAGAGACTTTTTTGTGCGTTTTTAGATGATACATATATGTGCCACATTTCGTTTGTCTACGTCAATCTGGAGGGAGGGGCTCAATTTTCTTAATCTTCTACGGGGTGCAGTACCCCCATTTGGCCAGCAGTTCCTGTTAAATGGCAAAACGGCAAAATTCCTAACATCGCCACGAAGCAACCAAATCCCTAATCAGAAAGTTTTTGATAACTTTTCATCTCCAATGTCTCAAGATGCTTCTGAGTGAATTTGAAGTTGGTCAGATTAAATCTCTAGGAGGAGTTCGTTCAAATACGAGGCGTGGAAATCGCCAAAATTACACATATTTTTCAAAATGGCCAACTTCCTGTTAGAGTGAGGGTATGGGTCCAAGAGCCTTTTTTGTGCGTTTTTAGATGATACATATATGTGCCACATTTCGTTTGTCTACGTCAATCTGAGTTGAGGGGCTCAATTTTCTTAATCTTCTACGGGGTGCAGTACCCCCATTTGGCCAGCAGTTCCTGTTAAATGGCAAAACGGCAAAATTCCTCACATCGCCACGAAGCAACCAAATCCCTAATCAGAAAGCTTTTGATAACTTTTCATCTCCAATGTCTCAAGATGCTTCTGAGTGAATTTGAAGTCGGTCAGATTAAATCTCTAGGAGGAGTTCGTTCAAATACGAGGCGTGGAAATCGCCAAAATCGCACATATTTTTCAAAATGGCCGACTTCCTGTTAGAGTGAGGGTATGGGTCCAAGAGACTTTTTTGTGCATTTTTAGATGATACATATATGTGCCACATTTCGTTTGTCTACGTCAATCTGGAGGGAGGGGCTCAATTTTCTTAATCTTCTACGGGGTGCAGTACCCCCATTTGGCCAGCAGTTCCTGTTAAATGGCAAAACGGCAAAATTCCTCACATCGCCACGAAGCAACCAAATCCCTAATCAGAAAGCTTTTGATAACTTTTCATCTCCAATGTCTCAAGATGTTTCTGAGTGAATTTGAAGTCGGTCAGATTAAATCTCTAGGAGGAGTTCGTTCAAATACGATGCGTGGAAAACGCCAAAATCGCACATATTTTTCAAAATGGCCGACTTCCTGTTAGAGTGAGGGTATGGGTCCAAGAGACTTTTTTGTGCGTCTTTAGATGATACATATGTGTACCGAATTTCGTTTATCTATGTCAATCTGAGTTGAGGGGCTCAATTTTTTTGGGATTTTCTAGGGTGCGCTATTGTATCCAGTAGGTGGCGCTATGGAGCTAACACAGTATTGATGCATAGATGTGTTCAGAGCGGTACCCTCTACATGCGTGATTAATTTGGTGTAGATTGGACGATGTATGTAGGAGTTATAAGGACTTCCTGCTTTTTGGCGAAGGATCAAATGGCGAAGGAAATTGTCCGCACCGCCACGCCCAAACCGAATCCCTAATCGGAAAGTTTTTGATAACTTTTCATCTCCAATGTCTCAAGATGTTTCTGAGTGAATTTGAAGTCGGTCGGATAAAATCCCTAGGACAAGTTCGTAAAAGTACGGGGCTTGGAAATCGCCGAAATGGCACGAGTATCCAGTAGGTGGCGCTATGGAGCTAACACAGTATTGATGTATAGACGTGTTCAGGGCGATACCTTCTACATGCGTGATTAATTTGGTGTAGATTGGACGATGTATGTAGGAGTTATAAGGGCTTCCTGCTTTTTGGCGAAGGATCAAATGGCGAAGGAAATTGTCGGCACCGCCACGCCCAAACCGAATCCCTAATCAAAAAGTTTTTGATAACTTTTCATTTCCAATGTCTCAAGATGTTTCTGAGTGAATTTGAAGTCGGTCGGATAAAATCCCTAGGACAAGTTCGTTAAAGTACGAGGCGTGGAAAACGCCAAAATCGCACATATTTTTCAAAATGGCCGACTTCCTGTTGGAGTGACGTCATGGGCCCCATAGACTTTTTTGTGCGTCTGGACATGATACATATATATACCAAATTTCGTTTGTCTACGTCAATATGTCACATTTTTATATTCGTTAGGGGGCGCTATTGAGTCATTTTGCGACGGACATTTTGGCGAACCATAGAATATCAAATTTTTCGCCGGGTCTGATGTGCGCGCAAATTTTTGTGAGTTTTGGGGCACGTTTAGGCTGTCAAAAAGGCGTTTGTTTAGTCGGACGAATAATAATAATCACTACGATTACAATAGGGCCTGCGCACTGTAGTGCTTGGGCCCTAATTAAAGCTGCGAGCAGCGATGACCGGGCCCAAGCTCCCTCGCCACGCCACTAATGAGCGAGACTTGGCGCGACGCATCTTCCAGGGCAAATGGAAACAAACAGCGCCAATATCGCAAATTCGATTCAACATGGCGGACTTCCTGTTGGAGTGAGGGTATGGGTCCAAGAGACTATTTTGTGCGTCTTTAGACGATACATATGTGTGCCGAATTTCGTTTGTCTACGTCACTCTGGAGGGAAGGGCTCAATTTCCTTAATCTTCTACGGGGTGCAGTACCCCCATTTGGCCAGCGGTTCCTGTTAAATGACGAAACGGCAAAATTCCTCACATCGCCACGAAGCAACCAAACCAGTAATCAAAAAGATTTTGATAACTTTTCATCTCCAATGTCTGAAGATGTTTCTGAGTGAATTTGATGTCGGTCAGATTAAATCTCTAGGAGGAGTTCGTTCAAATACGAGGCGTGGAAATCGCCCAAATCGAACATATTTTTCAAAATGGCTGACTTCCTGTTGGGGTGAGGCTATGGGTCCAAGAGACTTTTTTGTGCGTCTTTACATGATACATATGTGTACCGAATTTCGTTTATCTATGTCAATCTGAGTTGAGGGGCTCAATTTTTTTGGGATTTTCTAGGGTGCGCTATTGTATCCAGTAGGTGGCGCTATGGAGCTAACACAGTATTGATACATATACGTGTTCAGGGCGGGACCTTCTACATGCGTGATTAATTTGGTGTAGATCGGACAATGTCTGTAGGAGTTATAAGGACTTCCTGCTTTTTGGCGAAGGATCAAATGGCGAAGGAAATTGTCGGCGCCGCCACGCCCAAACCGAATCCCTAATCAGAAAGGTTTTGATAACTTTTCATCTCCAATGTCTCAAGATGTTTCTGAGTGAATTTGAAGTCGGTCGGATAAAATCCCTAGGACAAGTTCGTTAAAGTACGGGGCGTGGAAATCGCCAAAATCGCACATATTTTTCAAAATGGCCGACTTCCTGTTGGAGTGACGTCATGGGCGCCCCATACTTTTTTGTGCGTCTGGACATGATACATATATATACCAAATTTCGTTGAAGTACATAAATCTTTCACATTTTTATATTCGTTAGGGGGCGCTATTGAGCCATTTTCCTAGTGGGGATATGGGTCCAAGAGACTTTTTAGTGCGTCTTTACACGATACATATGTGTACCGAATTTCGTTTGTCTATGTCAATCTGTGTCGAGGGGCTCGATTTTTTAGATTTTCTAGGGGGCGCTATTGAGCCATTTTGCCTAGTGAGGATATGGGTCCAAGAGACTTTTTGGTGCGTCTTTACACGATACATATGTGTACCGAATTTCGTTTGTCTACGTCACTCTGGAGGGACGGGCTCAATTTCCTTAATCTTCTACGGGGTGCAGTACCCCCATTTGGCCAGCAGTTACTGTTAAATGGCGAAAAGGCAAAATTCCTCACATCGCCACGAAGCAACCGAATCCCTAATCAGAAAGCTTTTGATAACTTTTCATCTCCAATGTCTCAAGATGTTTCTGAGTGAATTTGAAGTCGGTCAGATTAAATCTCTAGGAGGAGTTCGTTCAAATACGATGCGTGGAAAACACCAAAATGGCACGAAATTAGCACGTTTGATTCAAAATGGCCGACTTCCTGTTGGAGTTAGGGTATGGGTCCAAGAGACATTTTAGTCCGTCTTTACACGATACATATGTGTACCGAATTTCGTTTGTCTATGTCAATCTGTGTCGAGGGGCTCGATTTTTTAATTTTCTAGGGGGCGCTATTGAGCCATTTTTCCTAGTGAGGATATGGGTCCAAGAGACTTTTTAGTGCGTCTTTACACGATACATATGTGTACCGAATTTTATTTCTCTATGTCAATCTGAGTCGAGGGGCTCGCTTTTTTAAATTTTCTAGGGGGCGCTAGAGAGCCATTTTGCGTCGCCCATTTCGGCGATCCTTAAAATATCAAATTTTTCGCCGGGTCGGACATGATTGCAAATTTTTGTGAGTTTTGGGGCACGTTTAGGCTGTCAAAAAGGCGTTCGTTAAGGCAGACGAATAATAATAATAAGAATCTCTACAGATACAATAGGGCCTTCGCACTGTAGTGCTTGGGCCCTAATAATCACTACGATTACAATAGGGCCTTCGCACTGGAGTGCTTGGGCCCTAATTAAAGCTGCGAGCAGCGATGACCGGGCCCAAGCTCCCTCGCCACGCCACTAATGAGCGAGACTTGGCGCGACGCATCTTCCAGGGCAAATGGAAACAAACAGCGCCAAAATCGCAAATTCGATTCAAAATGGCCGACTTCCTGTTAGAGTGAGGGTATGGGTCCAAGAGACTATTTTGTGCGTCTTTAGACGATACATATGTGTGCCGAATTTCGTTTGTCTACGTCAATCTGGAGGGAGGGGATCAATTTTTTTAATATTCTAGGGGGCGCTATTGAGCCATTTTGCCTAGTGGGGATATGGGTCCAAGAGACTTTTTAGTGCGTCTTAACACGATACATATGTGTACCGAATTTCGTTTGTCTACGTCAATCTGAGTCGAGGGGCTCGATTTTTCAAATATTCTAGGGGGCGCTATTGAGCCATTTTGCCTAGTGGGGATATGGGTCCAAGAGACTTTTTTGTGCGTCTTTAGACGATACATATGTGTGCCAAATTTCATTTGTCTACGTCAATCTGGAAGGAGGGGCTCAATTTCCTTAATCTTCTACGGGGTGCAGTACCCCCATTTGGCCAGCAGTTCCGAAAAGGCAAAATTCCTCACATCGCCACGCCCAAACCGAATCCCTAATCAGAAAGTTTTTGATAACTTTTCATCTCCAATGTCTCAAGATGATTCTGAGTGAATTTGAAGTCGGTCACATTAAATCTCTAAGAGGATTTCGTTCAAATACGATGCGTGGAAAACACCAAAATGGCACGAAATTGCCAAGTTTGATTCAAAATGGCCGACTTCCTGTTGGAGTGAGGGTATGGGTCCAAGAGACATTTTAGTCCGTCTTTACACGATACATATGTGTACCGATTTTCGTTTGTCTATGTCAATCTGTGTCGAGGGGCTCAATTTTTTAATTTTCTAGGGGGCGCTATTGAGCCATTTTGCCTAGTGGCAATATGGGTCCAAGAGACTTTTTAGTGCGTCTTTACACGATACATATGTGTACCGAATTTCGTTCGTGTACGTCAATCTGAGTCGAGGGGCTCGCTTTTTTTAATTTTCTAGGGGGCGCTAGAGAGCCATTTTGCGTCGCCCATTTTGGCGATCCTTAAAATATCAAATTTTTCGCCGGGTCGGACATGATTGCAAATTTTTGTGAGTTTTGGGGCACGTTTAGGCTGTCAAAAAGGCGTTCATTTTGACAGACGAATAATAATAATAATAATTAAAGCTGCGAGCAGCGATGACCGGGCCCAAGCTCCCTCGCCACGCCACTAATGAGCGAGACTTGGCGCGACGCATCTTCCAGGGCAAATGGAAACAAACAGCGCCAATATCGCAAATTCGATTCAAAATGGCCGACTTCCTGTTGGAGTGAGGGTATGGGTCCAAGAGACTATTTTGTGCGTCTTTAGACGATACATATGTGTGCCGAATTTAGTTTGTCTACGTCACTCTGGAGGGATGGGCTCAATTTCCTTAATCTTCTACAGGATGCAGTACCCCCATTTGGCCAGCGGTTCCTGTTAAATTGCGAAACGGCAAAATTCCTCACATCGCCACGAAGCAACCAAACCAGTAATCAAAAAGATTTTGATAACTTTTCATCTCCAATGTCTGAAGATGTTTCTGAGTGAATTTGAAGTCGGTCAGATTAAATTTCTAGGAGGAGTTCGTTCAAATACGAGGCGTCGAAATCGCCCAAATCGCACATATTTTTCAAAATGGCCGACTTCCTGTTGGAGTGAGGGTATGGGTCCAAGAGACTTTTTTGTGCGTCTTTAGATGATACATATGTGTACCGAATTTCGTTTATCTATGTCAATCTGAGTTGAGGGGCTCAATTTTTTGGGGATTTTCTAGGATGCGTTATTGTATCCAGTAGGTGGCGCTATGGAGCTAACACAGTATTGATACATATTCGTGTTCAGGGCGGGACCTTCTACATGCGTGATTAATTTGGTGTAGATCGGACAATGTCTGTAGGAGTTATAAGGACTTCCTGCTTTTTGGCGAAGGATCAAATGGCGAAGGAAATTGTCGGCGCCGCCACGCCCAAACCGAATCCCTAATCAGAAAGGTTTTGATAACTTTTCATCTCCAATGTCTCAAGATGTTTCTGAGTGAATTTGAAGTCGGTCGGATAAAATCCCTAGGACAAGTTCGTTAAAGTACGGGGCGTGGAAATCGCCAAAATCGCACATATTTTTCAAAATGGCCGACTTCCTGTTGGAGTGACGTCATGGGCGCCCCATACTTTTTTGTTCGTCTGGACATGATACATATATATACCAAATTTCGTTCATGTACGTAAATCTTTCACATTTTTATATTCGTTAGGGGGCGCTATTGAGCCATTTTGCGACGGCCATTTTGGCGAACCATAAAATATCAAACTTTTCGCCGGGTCCGATGTGCGTGCAAATTTTCGTGAGATTTGGGGCACGTTTAGGCTGTCAAAATGGTGTTTGTTTTTTCAGCACAATAAGCAGTACCCCCATTCGGCCAGCAGTTCCTGTTAAATTGCGAAAGGCAAAATTCCTCACATCACCACGAAGCAACCGAATCCCTAATCAGAAAGCTTTTGATAACTTTTCATCTCCAATGTCTCAAGATGTTTCTGAGTGAATTTGAAGTCGGTCGGATAAAATCTCTAGGAGGAGTTCGTTCAAATACGATGCGTGGAAAACACCAAAATGGCACGAAATTGGCAAGTTTGATTCAAAATGGCCGACTTCCTGTTGGAGTTAGGGTATGGGTCCGAGAGACTTTTTAGTGCGTCTTTACATGATACACATGTGTACCGAATTTCGTTTGTCTATGTCAATCTGAGTCGAGGGGCTCCATATTTTGAATATTCTAGGGGGCGCTATTGAGCCATTTTCCAAGTGGGGATATGGGTCCAAGAGACTTTTTAGTGCGGCTTTACACGATACATATGTGTACCGAATTTCGTTCGTGTACGTCAATCTGAGTCGAGGGGCTCGCTTTTTTAAATTTTCTAGGGGGCGCTAGAGAGCCATTTTGCGTCGTTCATTTTGGCGACCCTTAAAATATCAAATTTTTCGCCGGGTCGGACGTGATTGCAAAATTTTGTGACTTTTGGGGCACGTTTAGGCTGTCAAAAAGGCGTTTGATCCGGCAGAACTATAATAATAATAATTTCTACAGATACAATAGGGCCTTCGCACTGGAGTGCTTGGGCCCTAATAATTAAAGCTGCGAGCAGCGATGACCGGGCCCAAGCTCCCTCGCCACGCCACTAATGAGCGAGACTTGCCGCGATGCATCTTCTAAGCCAAATGGCAACAAATATCTCCAAAATCGCACATATTTTTCAAAATGGCCGACTTCCTGTTGGGGTGAGGGTATGGGTCCAAGAGACTTTTTTGTGCGGCTTTACATGATACATATGTGTACCGAATTTCGTTTATCTATGTCAATCTGAGTCGAGGGGCTCCACATTTTAAATTTCCTAGGGGGCGCTATTGAGCAATTTTGCCTAGTGAGGATATGGGTCCAAGAGACTTTTTAGTGCATCTTAACACGATACATATGTGTACCGAATTTCGTTTGTCTACATCAATCTGAGTCGAGGGGCTCGATTTTTTAAATATTCTAGGGGGCGCTATTGAGCCATTTTGCCTAGTGGAGATATGGGTCCAAGAGACTTTTTTGTGCGTCTTTAAACGATACATATGTGTGCCAAATTTCGTTTGTCTACGTCAATCTGGAAGGAGGGGCTCAATTTCCTTAATCTTCTACGGGGTGCAGTACCCCCATTTGGCCAGCAGTTCCGAAAAGGCAAAATTCCTCACATCGCCACGCCCAAACCGAATCCCTAATCAGAAAGTTTTTGATAACTTTTCATCTCCAATGTCTCAAGATGTTTCTGAGTGAATTTGAAGTCTGTCAGATAAAATCCCTAGGACAAGTTCGTTAAAATACGACGCGTGGAAAACACCAAAATGGCACGAAATTGGCACGTTTAATTCAAAATGGCCGACTTCCCGTTGGAGTGAGGGTATGGGTCCAAGAGACATTTTAGTCCGTCTTTACACGATACATATGTGCACCGATTTTCGTTTGTCTATGTCAATCTGTGTCGAGGGGCTCAATTTTTTAATTTTCTAGGGGGCGCTATTGAGCCATTTTGCCTAGTGGCGATATGGGTCCAAGAGACTTTTTCGTGCGACTTTACACGATACATATGTGTACCGAATATGGTTTGTCTACGACAATCTGAGTCGAGGGGCTCAATTTTTTTAATTTTCTAGGGGGCGCTAGTGAGCCATTTTTTCTGGCCCATTTTCGCGATCCTTAAAATATCAAATTTTTCGCTGGGTCGGACGTGATTGCAAAATTTTGTGACTTTTGGGGCACGTTTAGGCTGTCAAAAAGGCGTTTGATTTGACAGAACTATAATAATAATAATAAACACTACGATTACAATAGGGCCTTCGCACTGTAGTGCTTGGGCCCTAATAATAATAATAATCACTACGATTACAATAGGGCCTTCGCACTGGAGTGCTTGGGCCCTAATAATAATAATAAGTAATGACTGATCAGTTATTGATGAGTGTGCATGTGACTCCACCTCCTCGTGCGCGCTCCACGTGCACTGCGGCGGCGGCTCAGGGGCGGAGCTACAGTCAAAGCCCTTCCTGTGGAGGAGGAGAGCCACTTCCTGTCCTGGACTGTCTGCTTCCTGTTTAACACAAACAAACATAAAATAAAATGTTAAAACAACTTTTAATTTAATTTAATTTAACACATAAAACAAACATCAGAAAACAGCAGCTGTGATGTTTGAATGACCTTTGACACATTGATTATCAGATCAGCTGATCAGGTCTCTGATGTCATGTGATGTCATGTGATGTAGAGTGATATCATTTGATGTCATGTGATGTAGAGTGATGTCATGTGATGTAGAGTGATGTCATGTGATGTAGAGTGATGTCATGTGATGTCATGTGATGTCGTGTGATGTCATGTGATGTCATGTGATGTCATGTGATGTCATGTGATGTAGAGTGATGTCATGTGATGCGTACCTTGGGGTCCTCCAGCGTCCTCAGGTTCAGCAGGTGGACGTCACACGGCAGCGAGGAGCGGAGCGGCCTGAAGGGGCGGAGCTTGGGCAGCTGGCTGTTGCCAGGGGCAACCATGGTGATTGGCGGGTGGCTCAGGGAGAGCAAGCTCAGGTGGGCGAGCAGGGACAGGTGTTCAACTGAGGCTCCGCCCACTTCCTGTTAGAAAACCCCCACAAAAACATTAAAAACAGCCGAACCTTATTCACAGTAATATAATACATGTATTAATGTTATAATATAATCCTCTGCCCCCCCCTCACCTGGCCCCCCCTCCGCTCCTCCAGCAGCAGGTGGTACAGAGAGGCGGTGAGCTTGTTGTCGGTGACGCCTTGGCCGAGGCCGCGGTTATCGTCCTGCTGCAGCCGGCGGTCCAGCACCACCTCCAGCTGCCCTGCAGGGTCGCAGCATCACGCCTCAGTTATCAATATCACAAACTGATAGAGGATCAATAAGTGCAGGTCAGGTATGGGGGAGGACTCACCTGGCTGCAGCGCCGCCACCCCCTGACTCTGAGCCGACAGCAGCGACAGACGCGACGCTGCGTCCTGCAAGAACGCCGCCGAGCTCATCGGGTAAAAGTTAGCCTGCAGGGGAAGCTTCTCCAGAGTCCTCCGCTGCTGCATCTGGATCAATAACCATCAATAACCATCAATAACATCAATAACATCAATAACCATCAATAACATCAATAACATCAATAACATCAATAACCATCAATAACATCAATAACCATCAATAACCATCAATAACATCAATAACCATCAATAACCATCAATAACATCAATAACCATCAATAACATCAATAACCATCAATAACCATCAATAACCATCAATAACATCAATAACCATCAATAACCATCAATAACCATCAATAACATCAATAACCATCAATAACCATCAATAACATCAATAACATCAATAACATCAATAACATCAATAACCAATAATCAGGTTAATCAATGAACACTGACTGCCAGCTGACAGAGCAGCAGCGATGTGATTGGTCAGTAACCTGAAAGCTGTTGAGGTCGGTATAGAAACGGTTGCCGTTGGCGACGTCGCTGACGAGCCGCATCACCAGCTCGCGGTTGACCTCTGACCTGATGTCCACCATGTTGGAAATCTCCACGGACCTCCCAGCATGCCCTGGGGCAGAATAATCAATACTTGATTAAAAACCTGATATCTGATCAATGATTGATTATTGATTATGAATAATTATTGATCATGTGATCAGTTACCGTCCAGGTGGAACAGTCTGAGCGTGTGCGTGAAGTGCCGGAAACAGGAAGTGATGTCAGAGAAGATGGTTCCCCTGGAAACCCGGATGAGGGGGGGCTCAGCGGGGGAGTAGGGCTGCGGGGGGGAAAGGGGGGGGGGGGGGTTAGGGTCTGGTCCTGGACCTGGTTCTGGGGTGGTCCTGGTCTGGGTGGAACGGTTCGGTTGATGTTCTTCTTTTCTAGGTTTTTTTAAATTTCATTTCTCATATTTTTAGACTGGATGAACCGTTCCACCTCTAGTCTGGGTCTGGGTCTGGGTCTGGGTCTAGTCCTGGTCTTACCTGGGCCGGCTCCCCCGGCAGGAACAGGTACGCTCCGCTCTTGTCCCGGTTCGCTCCGGTTCTGGTTCCGTACCACAAGAACTGGACCTGGATCTGCCGAACCAGACCGGACGACAGCTGCAGCTTCTGTAGCGAGACAGAACTAGTTAGTAGTTTAACTAGGACTAGTTAGTCCTGGTTAGTATTGATTAATACTAACCAGGACTAACTAGTCCTACTAATTGATGATATTATTGATTAAGTGAACAGCTCTGATTGGCTGACCTGCAGCAGGCCGGTCTTTGCGGAGCTCCATATTTGGACGTGCTTGTTGCTAAGCGACAGGGGGGCGTCGGCCTCGGCTTCGGTGGGGCGGGACACCTGGAAGTGCTCGGCGTGCACGCTCGCCGGCTCACCGTGCACGAAGGTGTAGTGAGCACGGTGGGCGGAGCCAGCTGGAGCTTTGGTCACATGATACACGACGAGCGCCAGAGGAGGAAGTTCAGCGACGAATGAGAGCTGCAAAAAAAACACATACTGAGCTCTGATTGGACGGCCACTGTGAAGGGGAGGAGCTAAACTACTACATCATAATTATAATAATAATAATGATAATAATAAGTGCTCCTCCCTCATTACACTAGTTACCCTGGTTACCCTGGTTACCCTGGTTACCCTGGTTATACTGGTTATACTGGTTCCAGGGTGTCGTGCTCTCAGAGTAAAGCACTGAACAGGATCTACATTCAAGGTCTGTTCTCCTCTGACTGCCACTGGGACCCGGTGCCACTGGGACCCAGTACCGGTGCCATTGGGACCCAGTACCGGTGCCATTGGGACCCAGTACCGGTGCTACTGGGACCCGGTACCGTTGTCCTTCTGTCTGTCTCTCTGGGACCAGTTAGGAGACTTGTTCTGGTGAGATAAATAACGGATCTATTTTGCACCTGGAAAGCTTCCGTAGACGCTCTGCTTGGCTCCGCCCACACCGCAGAGATCTGCGCAGCCATTGGCCGACCCGTCTCCGCATCTACCACTTGAGCGTCCGGCGTATCCACGACGACGGTGATGACGGACTCACGAAGCTGCTCAGTCGGGTTGAAGAGGATCAACGACCTGCGACGAGAAATCAGCTGCGTTACTGCACATGCTCAGTGGCGTCCGGCTCACACAGAACTACAACTACCATCATCACTTATATTAGTCTGTTTCAAAATAAAAGAACAAACATTTTCTTTATTTTGAAGGGTGTGTTGTTTTATTTTGAAGGGTGAAGCATCTTCCTCACCTGGGCTCGTTGCTGAGCGTCAGCGGCGATTTCTGAGGCAGAGCGTCCTGCGCCGCCATGACATCATCCTGGGATCAATACCACAGATTATCACTGATTATCACTTATTGATTATCACTTACTGATTATCACTTACTGATTATCACTTATTGATTATCACTTATTGATCATCGCTTATTGATTATCTACATGTTTGTTATATAATGAATGATCATAAATATTGATAATTCACCGTTTGCAGGAAGGGTTTTGATTGGTCGTGGTGGTACTGGCTCTTGTCCAATAGGAGCAGCCAGTGGGCGGAGCTCTGCAGCACCTGTCGCAGGTTCAGGATGGAATGAAACAACCTACAAAATAAAACCATTTATTTTCTTAATGAAACATTTTCACAATAAAATGATTGTGCTTCATTTATTTTTTTACACTTTTAAATATTTTATTAAGAAAATTTCTGCTTTTATCAAAATGTAAAAAAACCAAAACTTTATAAACATCAAACATGACGGACGACGTACACTGTAAAAAACATCGATATTAAATGGAAGTGATGGGAAGTCGATGCTACATGCTAATGCTAAATGAATGGGAGTGATGGGAAGCTAATGCTAAATGCTGACACTAAGCGAGGCGGTACCTGTTTCTGTTGTCGGGGGCGACGGCGTCCTTCAACAGAGAGCATGAAGAATAAATGAGACAGAAAACATGCTAACGCTAAAGACGCAAAATGCTAACTGCTTGTTATCTGCTAACCAAACAAGGGATTAATAAAACTATTTAAAAATATAAACGAACAAAACAAAAACATGTTTAATAATGAACCATGCTAACATGCTAACACCTGGAAGCTTTTACCTGTTAGCCTCTTCTGAGCTAACATGCTAACATGCTAATAACATTTGTTTTCTCAACAAATTGAGACGAAACAAAATATAAAATAAAAAAAATAAATGTATAAAAACGATCTAATTTAACAGTCATGCCAACATGCTAATACATGTTAGTTTTTAACAGCTAAAATGGTAACATAGTAACAGTTGCTTCTATTCCTTTTCCTATGCTAACAAGATGCTAACACGCGAACAGCAAGTTCTAACCCTTAATTTGATTCTTCCGCTAACTTTCATGAGCTTGTGTAGCTAACAGTGATTTATGCTAGAATTTATCAGCTAATCATGCTAACATACTAATGCTAACAGTGTGTAATGATTTTTCCAATTCTAACCTGCTACATGCTAGCACCACAGAACATTTTGTGTTGTTAGCGTAGTCTGACAGGCTAATACCAAACCTTCACATGCTAACGCTAACAGTGTTCAGACAGATTTTAAAGGTTTTCAACTTTTAAAATAGCTAACATGCTAACATGCTAGCGTGCTAGCAGGTCACCTGGTTCCGTAGTCGACCACCACTGAGTCGCGGGCCGTGCCGGTGACGGCGTCGTGGTGCTGGAACAGCGCCAGGTTCCGTCTCCCCGCCGTCAGCCGACCGAAGTGTTCACGCGCCGGGAACTCAGCCACCGGGCGACCATCGCCATGGAAACGACGCATCTCCGCCAGTGTGAGGCTGAAGAGGATTTCTGTCGCTCTGTCGGAAAAAAAAAAAAATGTATTCAAAAATTACAAACTGATTAAAATAAACTAATTAATAAAAATATAAATTAAAATAAAATATATATAAAAAAACTAATAATCAGTAATCAGCAGCAGTATTGATGACCTGAGCGTGGACTCCAGCGTGCGGTCGAGTCTCTTGTAGAACGGTCTGGACGTGAAGTATCCGCTCCAGTAGTGATCGTCTCGGTCGGCGTACGTGAAGAAGTCGCCACGCAGCGTCGGCAGTTTGGTTCCCGCCGAGCCGAGCCGCCGCGACAAAGCCTCGAAATAATCCGACAGGGTCCCGAAACGAGCCTTGAGCCAAGGATCAATAACCAAACGGATCAATAACCAAACGGATCAATAACCAAGCGGATCAATAACCAGTCACCCCCCCCAGGTGTTGCCCCCCCCCGTACCTGGACCTTCAGCTCCGGGTGTTCCTGGAAGTAATCGAACAGTTTCTGGTAGTTCTGGAACTGAGCGTCCCATTCGCCGGCCTCAACGAATCGGAAGTCGTCGCCGAGGGGAACGAGGAGCACGTTGGAGCGGAAGAGGCGGGACTTCTGCCGGTACTGGTCCAATAGGAGGAGAGCTCTGAGGGGGCGGGACGAAGAGACAGACAGTGAGGTCAAAGGCCAATCAGTGATTAAAGATTATTTAGCCCCGCCCCCTCGTTACCGCTCCTTGACGTTCTGCTCTGTGATTGGCTGCGGCGGGATCCTCCAGGGGCAGAAGACCCGCCCCCCCGGCAGACGCATGAAGTCGAACTGACAACAGACCGCCGGGTTCGGACCGCACGTGTGCGGAACGTCGTAACTGTA